>NW_027665977.1:0-152500 GCF_963924005.1 Protomyctophum bolini | reverse complement strand
ATATCAATTCCATTCATTTTTCAGCCAATATCTGAAACCCGGGGGTGATCTTTTTTGGGTGAAAAAATGAATGGAAATTATAAGATATTGGGGGCCCAAACCATGTACTATGCACTTTCTTTCTTTTTAACTGCATTGATGAGCCTGCACAAACAAGAATTTCACCCATGTTACCTGTAATGTGATGTGACAATAAAGTCTGCGCACACAGATGTCAGGAAGTGGGTGTAAACGCCTACTTCCTGTCCCCAGACACAGGGGGGCACTTGGGGGGCACTGTCTGGGGAGGCACTGGGGGCCAGTGGGGGACACTGGGGGGGCACTGTCTGGGGAGGCACTGGGGGGCACTTGGGGGGTGGGCACTGTCTTGGGAGGCACTGGGGGGACACTGGCTGGCACTGTCTGGGGAGGCACTTGGGTGGCACTGTCTGGGGAGGCACTGGGGGGACACTGGGGGGGAACTTGGTGGGTCAATGTCTGGGGAGGCACTGGGGGGACACTGGAGGGGATCCTACTAGCACTGGGGGTGGTGTCTGGTTGCTAGGGGGTGGTCTGGTTGCTAGGGGGTGGTGTCTGGTTGCTAGGGGGTGGTGTCTGGTTGCTAGAAGGGGTGGTGTCTGGTTGCTTGGAGGTTGTGTCTGGGGGTGATGTCTGGTTGCTAGGAGGTTGTGTCTGGGGGTGGTGTCTGGTTGCTAGGGGGTGGTTTCTAGGGGGTGGTGTCTGGTTGATAGGGGGTGGTGTCTGGTTGCTAGGGGGTGGTGTCTGTTGTGGTGTCTGGGGGTGGTGTCTGGTTGCTAGGGGTGGAGCAACCAGACACCACCCCCTAGCAACCAGACACCACCCCCTAGCAACCAGACACAACCCCCTAGAAACCAGACACCACCCCCAGACACCACCCCCTAGCAAAATACGTATGACCCCCAAACTTTAGTAAGGCTTCATCCGAGGCCTCCGCCCAGCTAATTATCAACCTCCCTTTGCTTTTCGCCCAATTTCTAGTTACAACCCTAACCTTTTTATGATCGTAACCAAAAAGGTTCAAGACTCCCCCCGGACACGTCTCGGCAAAACCAAGAACATTTTCCGACTCAGTGTGAAGAGCCGAACGCACCCATGTGTGTTGCTGAGCACACAGATGTCAGGAAGTGGGTGTAAAAGCCTACTTCCTGTCCCTAGCCCCCAGAAATCTTCTGGGAAAAACCGAGACCATTTTCCGTCTCAGAACGACGAGGCGAACGCGCTGATATGTGTTTCCCAGCACACGGACTTACGGTTCTCTTAATTGGCTAGGGTTAGGGTTAGTTTTCAACGCGCGATAGCTCTTGAACGATACGTCCGTCAGACAAGTAATTGACGTTGGCGTTTCCAGCTTTCCGAGGCCTACGATCTGATATGTCCACCATTGTCGTGCGACCCCCGTAGCCCCTAACCCTAACCCTAGATAACCCTAGTTTTACCTGATCGCAAGGCTTATAGGGTTACCGATGCTAAGAATGTGTTTTTGGTTGAAATGCTAAATTTAAAATTGAGTACCAGAAGCGAGCCACATATCATCGCGTTCGTCTTATCGATAGCTACGCGTGGACGCGACTAACTTTTATTTCTGACGTTTGTGGGAGGAGCTATCGCACTTTAAAGGCTAACCCTAGGGTTAGGAACCGTGCGACCGTGTGCGGAGAGACACATATCAAAATGTTCGTCTCGACAAGCTATATAACATACTAAAAGATGGGCCCGTAATATCCAACGGTTTTTGACTTATAAGCCTTAAAGATGTTAGACAAATAACGAAACTTCTTTTTTGAACGGGACCAATTTCATTACATCCAGTGTGAAAAAGTCAGTCAGAAAAAGTGTTGTTTGAAAAACAAAAAAAGGAATTGAGCTTTTGGGGCTGAAAAAACGTGTCTCTTTTGATTTGGTGGCAAGTTAGAAGTGTCGTAGAGCTACAAAACCACTTTCATCGGATTCGGCATACTTCAAACATTTAGGAACAGTCTTGTTTGTGAAGACAGGAATTTTCTTTTTGAATTTTAAAGCTGGAAGGCCACAAAAAAGCCTTAAAGGTCAACGCTTGACCTTAGGCGTGTTCAATCACCATCCATTCTTTGCAGAATTCTCTGCTGAACGCGTAGACATCTTCATTATGATCCTAGAATGTACGGTTCACGAGAGGTCAATCAAAGTACTTACGATCACGGAAATTTAGTAAGGCTTCATTTGAGGCCCCCACCCAGCTAACTATCAACTTCCCTTTACTGTTCACCCAATTACAAGTTACCACCCTAACCTGATGACCAAGAGGAAGAGGATGAGGAGGAGGGGTTACCCCAACATCCCAGCCTAACCCCCCTCCTGAGGTTGCACCTAATCCCCTAAAGGTGTAGGAGGATGAGGAGGACGATGATGAAGAAGAGGAGTTTGAACTGGGGTTAGGGTTTAGGGACAATTAACATGGAAAAGCCCAATAACCCAGCAAATACCCATAATTTCTCCCAAACTTGCTCCAGGGCATCCAGTGAATATCTGTTTCAGATCCCCCTCAAGGAATTTTCATCGGGGGAGGGGAAGGGTAGGGTAAGGGGCTTATTGCACTTATTGGGCCTTTTATTCATTATGTTTTATTGTTTATTGTTTGCATTGACATGCAGATAATTCCATATCAATTCCATTCATTTTTCACCCAATATCTGAAACCCGGAGGTGATCTTTTTTGGGTGAAAAAATGAATGGAAATTATAAGATATTGGGGCCCAAACCATGTAATATGCACTTTCTTTCTTTTTAACTGCAATGATGAGCCTGCACAAACAAGAATTTCACCCATGTTACCTGTAATGTGATGTGACAATAAAGTTTGATTCTGATTCTGAACCTGCGGTCCGCGGTCCCTCAAGAGGTCGCGAGTTTCAACATGTGGTCCGCGGTCCCTCAAGAGGTCACGAGTTTCAACATGCGGTCCGCGGTCCCTCAAGAGGTCTCTGTTTCCAACATGTGGTCCGCGGTCCCTAAAGAGGTCTCTGTTTCCAACCTGCGGTCCCTCAAGAGGTCGCGAGTTTCAACCTGCGGTCCGCGGTCCCTCAGGAGGTCGTGGTTGTTGTTGTTGTAATGTTGTTATGTTGTTCTGAAATCTGAAACCAGTGTCTGGGGAGGCACTGTTGTTGTTATGTTGTTGTTGTTGTTGTTGTTGTTGTTGTAATGTTGTAATGTTGTTGTTGTTGTTGTTGTAATGCTGTTGTAATGTTGTTGTTGTTGTTGTTGTAATGTTGTTGTAATGTGTTGTTGTTGTTGTTGTTTGAATGTTGTTGTTATGTTGTTGTAATGTATGTACTTATTGGGTGAAAAATGAATGTAAATGATAAGATATTGGGGGCCCAATTCCGTATCAATTCCATTCATTTTTCAGCCAATATCTGAAACCCGGGGGTGATCTTTTTTGGGTGAAAAAATGAATGTAAATGATAAGATATTGGGTAACCCCAACTGTTTCCAACATGTGGTCCGCGGTCCCTCAAGAGGTCTCTGTTTCCAACCTGCGGTCCGCGGTCCCTCAGGAGGTCGTGGTTGTTGTTGTTGTAATGTTGTTATGTTGTTCTGAAATCTGAAACCAGTGTCTGGGGAGGCACTGTTGTTGTTATGTTGTTGTTGTTGTTGTTGTTGTTGTTGTTGTTGTTGTTGAAATGTTGTAATGTTGTTGTTGTTGTTGTAATGCTGTTGTAATGTTGTTGTTGTTGTTGTTGTAATGTTGTTGTAATGTGTTGTTGTTGTTGTTGTTGTTTGAATGTTGTTGTTATGTTGTTGTAATGTATGTACTTATTGGGTGAAAAATGAATGTAAATGATAAGATATTGGGGGCCCAATTCCGTATCAATTCCATTCATTTTTCAGCCAATATCTGAAACCCGGGGGTGATCTTTTTTGGGTGAAAAAATGAATGGAAATTATAAGATATTGGGGCCCAAACCATGTAATATGCACTTTCTTTCTTTTTAACTGCAATGATGAGCCTGCACAAACAAGAATTTCACCCATGTTACCTGTAATGTGATGTGACAATAAAGTTTGATTCTGATTCTGAACCTGCGGTCCGCGGTCCCTCAAGAGGTCGCGAGTTTCAACATGTGGTCCGCGGTCCCTCAAGAGGTCACGAGTTTCAACATGCGGTCCGCGGTCCCTCAAGAGGTCTCTGTTTCCAACATGTGGTCCGCGGTCCCTCAAGAGGTCTCTGTTTCCAACCTGCGGTCCCTCAAGAGGTCGCGAGTTTCAACCTGCGGTCCGCGGTCCCTCAGGAGGTCGTGGTTGTTGTTGTTGTAATGTTGTTATGTTGTTCTGAAATCTGAAACCAGTGTCTGGGGAGGCACTGTTGTTGTTATGTTGTTGTTGTTGTTGTAATGTTGTAATGTTGTTGTTGTTGTTGTAATGCTGTTGTAATGTTGTTGTTGTTGTTGTTGTAATGTTGTTGTAATGTGTTGTTGTTGTTGTTGTTGTTGTTTGAATGTTGTTGTTATGTTGTTGTAATGTATGTACTTATTGGGTGAAAAATGAATGTAAATGATAAGATATTGGGGGCCCAATTCCGTATCAATTCCATTCATTTTTCAGCCAATATCTGAAACCCGGGGGTGATCTTTTTTGGGTGAAAAAATGAATGTAAATGATAAGATATTGGGTAACCCCAACTGTTTCCAACATGTGGTCCGCGGTCCCTCAAGAGGTCTCTGTTTCCAACCTGCGGTCCGCGGTCCCTCAGGAGGTCGTGGTTGTTGTTGTTGTAATGTTGTTATGTTGTTCTGAAATCTGAAACCAGTGTCTGGGGAGGCACTGTTGTTGTTATGTTGTTGTTGTTGTTGTTGTTGTAATGTTGTAATGTTGTTGTTGTTGTTGTAATGCTGTTGTAATGTTGTTGTTGTTGTTGTTGTAATGTTGTTGTAATGTGTTGTTGTTGTTGTTGTTGTTGTTTGAATGTTGTTGTTATGTTGTTGTAATGTATGTACTTATTGGGTGAAAAATGAATGTAAATGATAAGATATTGGGGGCCCAATTCCGTATCAATTCCATTCATTTTTCAGCCAATATCTGAAACCCGGGGGTGATCTTTTTTGGGTGAAAAAATGAATGGAAATTATAAGATATTGGGGCCCAAACCATGTAATATGCACTTTCTTTCTTTTTAACTGCAATGATGAGCCTGCACAAACAAGAATTTCACCCATGTTACCTGTAATGTGATGTGACAATAAAGTTTGATTCTGATTCTGAACCTGCGGTCCGCGGTCCCTCAAGAGGTCGCGAGTTTCAACATGTGGTCCGCGGTCCCTCAAGAGGTCACGAGTTTCAACATGCGGTCCGCGGTCCCTCAAGAGGTCTCTGTTTCCAACATGTGGTCCGCGGTCCCTCAAGAGGTCTCTGTTTCCAACCTGCGGTCCCTCAAGAGGTCGCGAGTTTCAACCTGCGGTCCGCGGTCCCTCAGGAGGTCGTGGTTGTTGTTGTTGTAATGTTGTTATGTTGTTCTGAAATCTGAAACCAGTGTCTGGGGAGGCACTGTTGTTGTTATGTTGTTGTTGTTGTTGTAATGTTGTAATGTTGTTGTTGTTGTTGTAATGCTGTTGTAATGTTGTTGTTGTTGTTGTTGTAATGTTGTTGTAATGTGTTGTTGTTGTTGTTGTTGTTGTTTGAATGTTGTTGTTATGTTGTTGTAATGTATGTACTTATTGGGTGAAAAATGAATGTAAATGATAAGATATTGGGGGCCCAATTCCGTATCAATTCCATTCATTTTTCAGCCAATATCTGAAACCCGGGGGTGATCTTTTTTGGGTGAAAAAATGAATGTAAATGATAAGATATTGGGTAACCCCAACTGTTTCCAACATGTGGTCCGCGGTCCCTCAAGAGGTCTCTGTTTCCAACCTGCGGTCCGCGGTCCCTCAGGAGGTCGTGGTTGTTGTTGTTGTAATGTTGTTATGTTGTTCTGAAATCTGAAACCAGTGTCTGGGGAGGCACTGTTGTTGTTATGTTGTTGTTGTTGTTGTTGTTGTTGTTGTTGAAATGTTGTTGTTGTTGTTGTTGTAATGCTGTTGTAATGTTGTTGTTGTTGTTGTTGTTGTAATGTGTTGTTGTTGTTGTTGTTGTTGTTGTTTGAATGTTGTTGTTATGTTGTTGTAATGTATGTACTTATTGGGTGAAAAATGAATGGAAATTATAAGATATTGGGGCCCAAACCATGTAATATGCACTTTCTTTCTTTTTAACTGCAATGATGAGCCTGCACAAACAAGAATTTCACCCATGTTACCTGTAATGTGATGTGACAATAAAGTTTGATTCTGATTCTGAACCTGCGGTCCGCGGTCCCTCAAGAGGTCGCGAGTTTCAACATGTGGTCCGCGGTCCCTCAAGAGGTCACGAGTTTCAACATGCGGTCCGCGGTCCCTCAAGAGGTCTCTGTTTCCAACATGTGGTCCGCGGTCCCTCAAGAGGTCTCTGTTTCCAACCTGCGGTCCCTCAAGAGGTCGCGAGTTTCAACCTGCGGTCCGCGGTCCCTCAGGAGGTCGTGGTTGTTGTTGTTGTAATGTTGTTATGTTGTTCTGAAATCTGAAACCAGTGTCTGGGGAGGCACTGTTGTTGTTATGTTGTTGTTGTTGTTGTAATGTTGTAATGTTGTTGTTGTTGTTGTTGTAATGCTGTTGTAATGTTGTTGTTGTTGTTGTTGTAATGTGTTGTTGTTGTTGTTGTAATGTTGTTGTTATGGGTTAGGGTTAGGGTTGTTGTTATGTTGTTGTTGTTGTTGTTGTTGTTGAAATGTTGTAATGTTGTTGTTGTTGTTGTAATGCTGTTGTAATGTTGTTGTTGTTGTTGTTGTAATGTTGTAATGTTGTAATGTTGTTGTTGTTGTAATGTTGTTGTAATGTTGTAATGTTGTTGTTGTTGTTGTTGTAATGTTGTTGTAATGTTGTTGTTGTTGTTGTTGTAATGTTGTTGTTATGTTGTTGTTGTAATGTATGTAGGGACATTGGGTGAAAAATGAATGTAAATCAAGAGGTCTCTGTTTCCAACATGCGGTCCGCGGTCCCTCAAGAGGTTGCGAGTTTCAACCTGCTGTCCGCGGTCCCTCAGGAGGTCGTGGTTGTTGTTGTTGTAATGTTGTAATGTTGTTGTTGTTGTTGTTGTTGTTGTTGTTGTTGTAATGTTGTTGTTTTAATGGTGTTGTTGTAATGGTGTTGTTGTTGACAATTAAGGAGCAGGTTAGGGTTTAGGGACAATTAATATGCATTGTGGGATGGTCCTTGATGGGTTTTGGGGTGGGGGCCTAGGTTAGGGTTTAGGGACAATTAATATGCATTGGGGGTGGTCGTTGATGGGTTTTGGGGTGGGGGTCTAGCTTAGGGTTTAGGGACAATTAATATGCATTGGGGGGTGGTCTTTGATGGGTTTTGGGGTGGGGGTCTAGGTTAGGGTTTAGGGACAATTAATATGCATTGGGGGGTGGTCCTTGATGTGTTTTGGGGTGGGGGTCTAGTTAGGGTTTAGGGACAATTAATAAGGATTGGGTCAGGGGGCATTCGGGGGACATTGGGTGCTCAAATCCAGCCGTTACGCCCCCCTCAACAGTGTGTTGTAAAATGGGAAGTGCACCCCTAACTTTCCCTAACCAAAAAGGTTTAAAAAAATCACATCTCTGGCTAGAAATGAGATAAAGACCCCTCTGTATTTTTAGGGGATAGACAGGGGTGGGAACTTAATATCTCACCTGTCAATGATTTTTTATAACATGATTAAACATGTGAAAATAAATGAATAGGGCAATACCCAAATTCGTATCAACCTAACCCAATAACCCACCAACCCCTAGACCCAATAACTTATCAAAACAACACCCAATAAGGGTTCAATACCCAAAAAGCCCCATTTTGGTCCCTATTTAGGGTTAGGAACCGTGCGACCGTGTGCGGAGAGACACATATCCAAATGTCCGTCTCGACAAGCTATATAACATACTAAAAGATGGGACCGTGTCGACCTTTGTGGGAGGAGCTATCGCACTTTAAAGGCTAACCCTAGGGTTAGGAACCGTGCGACCGTGTGCGGAGAGACACATATCCAAATGTCCGTCTCGACAAGCTATATAACATACTAAAAGATGGGACCGTGTCGACCTTTGTGGGAGGAGCTATCGCACTTTAAAGGCTAACCCTAGGGTTAGGAACCGTGCGACCGTGTGCGGAGAGACACATATCCAAATGTCCGTCTCGACAAGCTATATAACATACTAAAAGATGGGACCGTGTCGACCTTTGTGGGAGGAGCTATCGCACTTTAAAGGGTTAGGGTTAGGGTTAGGGTTAGGGCAATGGGGGTTCGCAAGATTACCGGTAATCTTACCGATAAGACCCAGGAGCCTCTGAACGTCCAGGACACAAGTATGAGACATCTAAAATTCCGTAATGGCGACCCGATTCGGAATCTGTTGTCCTCATTGATTTCTGAGCTTCCTAGCGGCAACAGCGCCACCATTTGTCTGCCATTAAAATTGCACAAAAAAATTCAAAAAAAAAAAAATTTTGCCTACGTACTAAGTAGGCCACTGCGAATCTTTTTCCCTCTTGAGAGTTTTGTCTAAAATGTCCAGAAGGGGGCGCAACAGCGAACCCGGAAGTGTTTTGACACTTGTGTTATTTTCAAGATTTAGGGTTAGGTAATGGGGGTTCTACCGATAAGACTCAGGAGCCTCTGAGAGTCCAAAACACAAGTATGAGACATCAAAAATTCCGTAATGGCGACCCGATTCGGAATCTGTTGTCCTCATTGATTTCTGAGCTTCCTAGCGGCAACAGCGCCACCATTTGTCTGCCATTGAAATTGCACAAAAAAATTCAAAAAAAAAAAAACTTTTGCCTACGTACTAAGTAGGCCACTGCGAATCTTTTTCCCTCTTGAGAGTTTTGTCTAAAATGTCCAGAAGGGGGCGCAAAGCGAACCCGGAAGTGTTTTGACACTAAGAATGTGTTTTTGGTTGAAATGCTAAACTTAAAATTGAGTACCAGAAGCGAGCCACATATCATCGCGTTCGTCTTATCGATGGCTACGCGTGGACGTGACTAACTTTTATTTCTGACCTTTGTGGGAGGAGCTATCGCACTTTAAAGGCTAACCCTAGGGTTAGGAACCGTGCGACCGTGTGCGGAGAGACACATATCCAAATGTCCGTCTCGACAAGCTATATAACATACTAAAAGATGGGACCGTGTCGACCTTTGTGGGAGGAGCTATCGCACTTTAAAGGCTAACCCTAGGGTTAGGAACCGTGCGACCGTGTGCGGAGAGACACATATCCAAATGTCCGTCTCGACAAGCTATATAACATACTAAAAGATGGGACCGTGTCGACCTTTGTGGGAGGAGCTATCGCACTTTAAAGGCTAACCCTAGGGTTAGGAACCGTGCGACCGTGTGCGGAGAGACACATATCCAAATGTCCGTCTCGACAAGCTATATAACATACTAAAAGATGGGACCGTGTCGACCTTTGTGGGAGGAGCTATCGCACTTTAAAGGGTTAGGGTTAGGGTTAGGGTTAGGGCAATGGGGGTTCGCAAGATTACCGGTAATCTTACCGATAAGACCCAGGAGCCTCTGAACGTCCAGGACACAAGTATGAGACATCTAAAATTCCGTAATGGCGACCCGATTCGGAATCTGTTGTCCTCATTGATTTCTGAGCTTCCTAGCGGCAACAGCGCCACCATTTGTCTGCCATTAAAATTGCACAAAAAAATTCAAAAAAAAAAAAACTTTTGCCTACGTACTAAGTAGGCCACTGCGAATCTTTTTCCCTCTTGAGAGTTTTGTCTAAAATGTCCAGAAGGGGGCGCAACAGCGAACCCGGAAGTGTTTTGACACTTGTGTTATTTTCAAGATTTAGGGTTAGGTAATGGGGGTTCTACCGATAAGACTCAGGAGCCTCTGAGAGTCCAAAACACAAGTATGAGACATCAAAAATTCCGTAATGGCGACCCGATTCGGAATCTGTTGTCCTCATTGATTTCTGAGCTTCCTAGCGGCAACAGCGCCACCATTTGTCTGCCATTGAAATTGCACAAAAAAATTCAAAAAAAAAAAAACTTTTGCCTACGTACTAAGTAGGCCACTGCGAATCTTTTTCCCTCTTGAGAGTTTTGTCTAAAATGTCCAGAAGGGGGCGCAAAGCGAACCCGGAAGTGTTTTGACACTTGTGTTTTTTTCCAGATTTTTTTTTTTTTTTTTTAGGGTTAGGCTTAGTGTATACAAGTCTGCGGGTTAGGTTTAGGGTGAGGGTTTGAGATAGGTAGTAGTTGTAGTACTAAGACTGGTTAGGGTTAGTGTATACAAGTCTGCGGGTTAGGTTCAGGGTGAGGGTTTGAGATAGGTTGTAGTTGTAGTACTAAGACAAGTCTAAGTCCACATCAAGAAGGTTTTTTTTTTTTTTTTTTTTGGTTTAGTTTCTTTTTTTTTTGATTTTTTTTTGATTTTTTTTTTTTTTTTTTTTAATTTTTTTTCTTTTTTTTTCTTTTTTTCTTTTTTTTTTTAATTTTTTTTCTTTTTTTGCATGTTTCAAGTGATTTGGGATCGACTGGTAATAGTCCCCAGTGCACTTATTTTGGTGTCCCCAAGCTCTGGGACTTAGTAAAATTTACCCCAGACCTTAGGAGTGTCGTAGAGCGACGGGACCAATTCCATTAAATCCGGCATGAAAAAGTGATTCAGAAAATGTGTTGTTTGAAAAAAAAAAATTATAATTGAGCTCTAGGGGCTGAAAAAACGTGTCTCTTTTGATTTGGCGGAGAGTTAGCAGTGTCGGAGAGCTACGAAACCACTTCCATCGGATTCGGGACGCTTCAAACATTTAGAAACAGTCTTGTTTGTGAAGACAGCAATTTTTTTGAATATCTTATTGAATTTTAAAGCTGCAAGGCCGCAAAATAAAGCCTAAAATGTCAACGCTTGACCTTTGGGTCTTCGGAGTGTCTTTGAGCGTCGGGAGTTGGCTCCCTAGACTCACTTTTTCCCGCTGAATACAGCCGTGGTGGTCTCGTGTCTCTACGATGTCGGGAAGTGGGTGTAATAGCCACTTAGCCGCCAGAAAACTTCTGTAAAAAACCGAGACCATTTTCCGACTCAGACCGACGAGGCGGACGCGCTGATATGTGTTTCCCAGCACACGGACTTACGGTTCTCTTAATTGGCTAGGGTTAGGGTTAGTTTTCAACGCGCGATAGCTCTTGAACGATACGTCCGTCAGACAAGTAATTGACGTTGGCGTTTCCAGCTTTCCGAGGCCTACGATCTGATATGTCCGCCATTGTCGTGCGACCCCCGTAGCCCCTAACCCTAACCCTAGATAACCCTAGTTTTACCTGATCGAAAGGCTTATAGGGTTACCGATGCTAAGAATGTGTTTTTGGTTGAAATGCTAAACTTAAAATTGAGTACCAGAAGCGAGCCACATATCATCGCGTTCGTCTTATCGATGGCTACGCGTGGACGTGACTAACTTTTATTTCTGACCTTTGTGGGAGGAGCTATCGCACTTTAAAGGCTAACCCTAGGGTTAGGAACCGTGCGACCGTGTGCGGAGAGACACATATCCAAATGTCCGTCTCGACAAGCTATATAACATACTAAAAGATGGGACCGTGTCGACCTTTGTGGGAGGAGCTATCGCACTTTAAAGGCTAACCCTAGGGTTAGGAACCGTGCGACCGTGTGCGGAGAGACACATATCCAAATGTCCGTCTCGACAAGCTATATAACATACTAAAAGATGGGACCGTGTCGACCTTTGTGGGAGGAGCTATCGCACTTTAAAGGCTAACCCTAGGGTTAGGAACCGTGCGACCGTGTGCGGAGAGACACATATCCAAATGTCCGTCTCGACAAGCTATATAACATACTAAAAGATGGGACCGTGTCGACCTTTGTGGGAGGAGCTATCGCACTTTAAAGGCTAACCCTAGGGTTAGGAACCGTGCGACCGTGTGCGGAGAGACACATATCCAAATGTCCGTCTCGACAAGCTATATAACATACTAAAAGATGGGACCGTGTCGACCTTTGTGGGAGGAGCTATCGCACTTTAAAGGGTTAGGGTTAGGGTTAGGGTTAGGGCAATGGGGGTTCGCAAGATTACCGGTAATCTTACCGATAAGACCCAGGAGCCTCTGAACGTCCAGGACACAAGTATGAGACATCTAAAATTCCGTAATGGCGACCCGATTCGGAATCTGTTGTCCTCATTGATTTCTGAGCTTCCTAGCGGCAACAGCGCCACCATTTGTCTGCCATTAAAATTGCACAAAAAAATTCAAAAAAAAAAAAACTTTTGCCTACGTACTAAGTAGGCCACTGCGAATCTTTTTCCCTCTTGAGAGTTTTGTCTAAAATGTCCAGAAGGGGGCGCAACAGCGAACCCGGAAGTGTTTTGACACTTGTGTTATTTTCAAGATTTAGGGTTAGGTAATGGGGGTTCTACCGATAAGACTCAGGAGCCTCTGAGAGTCCAAAACACAAGTATGAGACATCAAAAATTCCGTAATGGCGACCCGATTCGGAATCTGTTGTCCTCATTGATTTCTGAGCTTCCTAGCGGCAACAGCGCCACCATTTGTCTGCCATTGAAATTGCACAAAAAAATTCAAAAAAAAAAAAACTTTTGCCTACGTACTAAGTAGGCCACTGCGAATCTTTTTCCCTCTTGAGAGTTTTGTCTAAAATGTCCAGAAGGGGGCGCAAAGCGAACCCGGAAGTGTTTTGACACTTGTGTTTTTTTCCAGATTTTTTTTTTTTTTTTTTAGGGTTAGGCTTAGTGTATACAAGTCTGCGGGTTAGGTTTAGGGTGAGGGTTTGAGATAGGTAGTAGTTGTAGTACTAAGACTGGTTAGGGTTAGTGTATACAAGTCTGCGGGTTAGGTTCAGGGTGAGGGTTTGAGATAGGTTGTAGTTGTAGTACTAAGACAAGTCTAAGTCCACATCAAGAAGGTTTTTTTTTTTTTTTTTTTTGGTTTAGTTTCTTTTTTTTTTTCTATTTTTTTGATTTTTTTTTTTTTTTTTTTGAATTTTTTTTCTTTTTTTTTCTTTTTTTCTTTTTTTTTTTAATTTTTTTTCTTTTTTTGCATGTTTCAAGTGATTTGGGATCGACTGGTAATAGTCCCCAGTGCACTTATTTTGGTGTCCCCAAGCTCTGGGACTTAGTAAAATTTACCCCAGACCTTAGGAGTGTCGTAGAGCGACGGGACCAATTCCATTAAATCCGGCATGAAAAAGTGATTCAGAAAATGTGTTGTTTGAAAAAAAAAAATTATAATTGAGCTCTAGGGGCTGAAAAAACGTGTCTCTTTTGATTTGGCGGAGAGTTAGCAGTGTCGGAGAGCTACGAAACCACTTCCATCGGATTCGGGACGCTTCAAACATTTAGAAACAGTCTTGTTTGTGAAGACAGCAATTTTTTTGAATATCTTATTGAATTTTAAAGCTGCAAGGCCGCAAAATAAAGCCTAAAATGTCAACGCTTGACCTTTGGGTCTTCGGAGTGTCTTTGAGCGTCGGGAGTTGGCTCCCTAGACTCACTTTTTCCCGCTGAATACAGCCGTGGTGGTCTCGTGTCTCTACGATGTCGGGAAGTGGGTGTAATAGCCACTTAGCCGCCAGAAAACTTCTGTAAAAAACCGAGACCATTTTCCGACTCAGAACGACGAGGCGGACGCGCTGATATGTGTTTCCCAGCACACGGACTTACGGTTCTCTTAATTGGCTAGGGTTAGGGTTAGTTTTCAACGCGCGATAGCTCTTGAACGATACGTCCGTCAGACAAGTAATTGACGTTGGCGTTTCCAGCTTTCCGAGGCCTACGATCTGATATGTCCGCCATTGTCGTGCGACCCCCGTAGCCCCTAACCCTAACCCTAGATAACCCTAGTTTTACCTGATCGAAAGGCTTATAGGGTTACCGATGCTAAGAATGTGTTTTTGGTTGAAATGCTAAACTTAAAATTGAGTACCAGAAGCGAGCCACATATCATCGCGTTCGTCTTATCGATGGCTACGCGTGGACGTGACTAACTTTTATTTCTGACCTTTGTGGGAGGAGCTATCGCACTTTAAAGGCTAACCCTAGGGTTAGGAACCGTGCGACCGTGTGCGGAGAGACACATATCCAAATGTCCGTCTCGACAAGCTATATAACATACTAAAAGATGGGACCGTGTCGACCTTTGTGGGAGGAGCTATCGCACTTTAAAGGCTAACCCTAGGGTTAGGAACCGTGCGACCGTGTGCGGAGAGACACATATCCAAATGTCCGTCTCGACAAGCTATATAACATACTAAAAGATGGGACCGTGTCGACCTTTGTGGGAGGAGCTATCGCACTTTAAAGGCTAACCCTAGGGTTAGGAACCGTGCGACCGTGTGCGGAGAGACACATATCCAAATGTCCGTCTCGACAAGCTATATAACATACTAAAAGATGGGACCGTGTCGACCTTTGTGGGAGGAGCTATCGCACTTTAAAGGGTTAGGGTTAGGGTTAGGGTTAGGGCAATGGGGGTTCGCAAGATTACCGGTAATCTTACCGATAAGACCCAGGAGCCTCTGAACGTCCAGGACACAAGTATGAGACATCTAAAATTCCGTAATGGCGACCCGATTCGGAATCTGTTGTCCTCATTGATTTCTGAGCTTCCTAGCGGCAACAGCGCCACCATTTGTCTGCCATTAAAATTGCACAAAAAAATTCAAAAAAAAAAAAACTTTTGCCTACGTACTAAGTAGGCCACTGCGAATCTTTTTCCCTCTTGAGAGTTTTGTCTAAAATGTCCAGAAGGGGGCGCAACAGCGAACCCGGAAGTGTTTTGACACTTGTGTTATTTTCAAGATTTAGGGTTAGGTAATGGGGGTTCTACCGATAAGACTCAGGAGCCTCTGAGAGTCCAAAACACAAGTATGAGACATCAAAAATTCCGTAATGGCGACCCGATTCGGAATCTGTTGTCCTCATTGATTTCTGAGCTTCCTAGCGGCAACAGCGCCACCATTTGTCTGCCATTGAAATTGCACAAAAAAATTCAAAAAAAAAAAAACTTTTGCCTACGTACTAAGTAGGCCACTGCGAATCTTTTTCCCTCTTGAGAGTTTTGTCTAAAATGTCCAGAAGGGGGCGCAAAGCGAACCCGGAAGTGTTTTGACACTTGTGTTTTTTTCCAGATTTTTTTTTTTTTTTTTTAGGGTTAGGCTTAGTGTATACAAGTCTGCGGGTTAGGTTTAGGGTGAGGGTTTGAGATAGGTAGTAGTTGTAGTACTAAGACTGGTTAGGGTTAGTGTATACAAGTCTGCGGGTTAGGTTCAGGGTGAGGGTTTGAGATAGGTTGTAGTTGTAGTACTAAGACAAGTCTAAGTCCACATCAAGAAGGTTTTTTTTTTTTTTTTTTTTGGTTTAGTTTCTTTTTTTTTTGATTTTTTTTTGATTTTTTTTTTTTTTTTTTTGAATTTTTTTTCTTTTTTTTTCTTTTTTTCTTTTTTTTTTTAATTTTTTTTCTTTTTTTGCATGTTTCAAGTGATTTGGGATCGACTGGTAATAGTCCCCAGTGCACTTATTTTGGTGTCCCCAAGCTCTGGGACTTAGTAAAATTTACCCCAGACCTTAGGAGTGTCTTAGAGCGACGGGACCAATTCCATTAAATCCGGCATGAAAAAGTGATTCAGAAAATGTGTTGTTTGAAAAAAAAAAATTATAATTGAGCTCTAGGGGCTGAAAAAACGTGTCTCTTTTGATTTGGCGGAGAGTTAGCAGTGTCGGAGAGCTACGAAACCACTTCCATCGGATTCGGGACGCTTCAAACATTTAGAAACAGTCTTGTTTGTGAAGACAGCAATTTTTTTGAATATCTTATTGAATTTTAAAGCTGCAAGGCCGCAAAATAAAGCCTAAAATGTCAACGCTTGACCTTTGGGTCTTCGGAGTGTCTTTGAGCGTCGGGAGTTGGCTCCCTAGACTCACTTTTTCCCGCTGAATACAGCCGTGGTGGTCTCGTGTCTCTACGATGTCGGGAAGTGGGTGTAATAGCCACTTAGCCGCCAGAAAACTTCTGTAAAAAACCGAGACCATTTTCCGACTCAGACCGACGAGGCGGACGCGCTGATATGTGTTTCCCAGCACACGGACTTACGGTTCTCTTAATTGGCTAGGGTTAGGGTTAGTTTTCAACGCGCGATAGCTCTTGAACGATACGTCCGTCAGACAAGTAATTGACGTTGGCGTTTCCAGCTTTCCGAGGCCTACGATCTGATATGTCCGCCATTGTCGTGCGACCCCCGTAGCCCCTAACCCTAACCCTAGATAACCCTAGTTTTACCTGATCGAAAGGCTTATAGGGTTACCGATGCTAAGAATGTGTTTTTGGTTGAAATGCTAAACTTAAAATTGAGTACCAGAAGCGAGCCACATATCATCGCGTTCGTCTTATCGATGGCTACGCGTGGACGTGACTAACTTTTATTTCTGACCTTTGTGGGAGGAGCTATCGCACTTTAAAGGCTAACCCTAGGGTTAGGAACCGTGCGACCGTGTGCGGAGAGACACATATCCAAATGTCCGTCTCGACAAGCTATATAACATACTAAAAGATGGGACCGTGTCGACCTTTGTGGGAGGAGCTATCGCACTTTAAAGGCTAACCCTAGGGTTAGGAACCGTGCGACCGTGTGCGGAGAGACACATATCCAAATGTCCGTCTCGACAAGCTATATAACATACTAAAAGATGGGACCGTGTCGACCTTTGTGGGAGGAGCTATCGCACTTTAAAGGCTAACCCTAGGGTTAGGAACCGTGCGACCGTGTGCGGAGAGACACATATCCAAATGTCCGTCTCGACAAGCTATATAACATACTAAAAGATGGGACCGTGTCGACCTTTGTGGGAGGAGCTATCGCACTTTAAAGGCTAACCCTAGGGTTAGGAACCGTGCGACCGTGTGCGGAGAGACACATATCCAAATGTCCGTCTCGACAAGCTATATAACATACTAAAAGATGGGACCGTGTCGACCTTTGTGGGAGGAGCTATCGCACTTTAAAGGGTTAGGGTTAGGGTTAGGGTTAGGGCAATGGGGGTTCGCAAGATTACCGGTAATCTTACCGATAAGACCCAGGAGCCTCTGAACGTCCAGGACACAAGTATGAGACATCTAAAATTCCGTAATGGCGACCCGATTCGGAATCTGTTGTCCTCATTGATTTCTGAGCTTCCTAGCGGCAACAGCGCCACCATTTGTCTGCCATTAAAATTGCACAAAAAAATTCAAAAAAAAAAAAACTTTTGCCTACGTACTAAGTAGGCCACTGCGAATCTTTTTCCCTCTTGAGAGTTTTGTCTAAAATGTCCAGAAGGGGGCGCAACAGCGAACCCGGAAGTGTTTTGACACTTGTGTTATTTTCAAGATTTAGGGTTAGGTAATGGGGGTTCTACCGATAAGACTCAGGAGCCTCTGAGAGTCCAAAACACAAGTATGAGACATCAAAAATTCCGTAATGGCGACCCGATTCGGAATCTGTTGTCCTCATTGATTTCTGAGCTTCCTAGCGGCAACAGCGCCACCATTTGTCTGCCATTGAAATTGCACAAAAAAATTCAAAAAAAAAAAAACTTTTGCCTACGTACTAAGTAGGCCACTGCGAATCTTTTTCCCTCTTGAGAGTTTTGTCTAAAATGTCCAGAAGGGGGCGCAAAGCGAACCCGGAAGTGTTTTGACACTTGTGTTTTTTTCCAGATTTTTTTTTTTTTTTTTTAGGGTTAGGCTTAGTGTATACAAGTCTGCGGGTTAGGTTTAGGGTGAGGGTTTGAGATAGGTAGTAGTTGTAGTACTAAGACTGGTTAGGGTTAGTGTATACAAGTCTGCGGGTTAGGTTCAGGGTGAGGGTTTGAGATAGGTTGTAGTTGTAGTACTAAGACAAGTCTAAGTCCACATCAAGAAGGTTTTTTTTTTTTTTTTTTTTGGTTTAGTTTCTTTTTTTTTTTCTTTTTTTTTGATTTTTTTTTTTTTTTTTTTGATTTTTTTTCCTTTTTTTTTCTTTTTTTCTTTTTTTTTTTAATTTTTTTTCTTTTTTTGCATGTTTCAAGTGATTTGGGATCGACTGGTAATAGTCCCCAGTGCACTTATTTTGGTGTCCCCAAGCTCTGGGACTTAGTAAAATTTACCCCAGACCTTAGGAGTGTCGTAGAGCGACGGGACCAATTCCATTAAATCCGGCATGAAAAAGTGATTCAGAAAATGTGTTGTTTGAAAAAAAAAAATTATAATTGAGCTCTAGGGGCTGAAAAAACGTGTCTCTTTTGATTTGGCGGAGAGTTAGCAGTGTCGGAGAGCTACGAAACCACTTCCATCGGATTCGGGACGCTTCAAACATTTAGAAACAGTCTTGTTTGTGAAGACAGCAATTTTTTTGAATATCTTATTGAATTTTAAAGCTGCAAGGCCGCAAAATAAAGCCTAAAATGTCAACGCTTGACCTTTGGGTCTTCGGAGTGTCTTTGAGCGTCGGGAGTTGGCTCCCTAGACTCACTTTTTCCCGCTGAATACAGCCGTGGTGGTCTCGTGTCTCTACGATGTCGGGAAGTGGGTGTAATAGCCACTTAGCCGCCAGAAAACTTCTGTAAAAAACCGAGACCATTTTCCGACTCAGACCGACGAGGCGGACGCGCTGATATGTGTTTCCCAGCACACGGACTTACGGTTCTCTTAATTGGCTAGGGTTAGGGTTAGTTTTCAACGCGCGATAGCTCTTGAACGATACGTCCGTCAGACAAGTAATTGACGTTGGCGTTTCCAGCTTTCCGAGGCCTACGATCTGATATGTCCGCCATTGTCGTGCGACCCCCGTAGCCCCTAACCCTAACCCTAGATAACCCTAGTTTTACCTGATCGAAAGGCTTATAGGGTTACCGATGCTAAGAATGTGTTTTTGGTTGAAATGCTAAACTTAAAATTGAGTACCAGAAGCGAGCCACATATCATCGCGTTCGTCTTATCGATGGCTACGCGTGGACGTGACTAACTTTTATTTCTGACCTTTGTGGGAGGAGCTATCGCACTTTAAAGGCTAACCCTAGGGTTAGGAACCGTGCGACCGTGTGCGGAGAGACACATATCCAAATGTCCGTCTCGACAAGCTATATAACATACTAAAAGATGGGACCGTGTCGACCTTTGTGGGAGGAGCTATCGCACTTTAAAGGCTAACCCTAGGGTTAGGAACCGTGCGACCGTGTGCGGAGAGACACATATCCAAATGTCCGTCTCGACAAGCTATATAACATACTAAAAGATGGGACCGTGTCGACCTTTGTGGGAGGAGCTATCGCACTTTAAAGGCTAACCCTAGGGTTAGGAACCGTGCGACCGTGTGCGGAGAGACACATATCCAAATGTCCGTCTCGACAAGCTATATAACATACTAAAAGATGGGACCGTGTCGACCTTTGTGGGAGGAGCTATCGCACTTTAAAGGCTAACCCTAGGGTTAGGAACCGTGCGACCGTGTGCGGAGAGACACATATCCAAATGTCCGTCTCGACAAGCTATATAACATACTAAAAGATGGGACCGTGTCGACCTTTGTGGGAGGAGCTATCGCACTTTAAAGGGTTAGGGTTAGGGTTAGGGTTAGGGCAATGGGGGTTCGCAAGATTACCGGTAATCTTACCGATAAGACCCAGGAGCCTCTGAACGTCCAGGACACAAGTATGAGACATCTAAAATTCCGTAATGGCGACCCGATTCGGAATCTGTTGTCCTCATTGATTTCTGAGCTTCCTAGCGGCAACAGCGCCACCATTTGTCTGCCATTAAAATTGCACAAAAAAATTCAAAAAAAAAAAAACTTTTGCCTACGTACTAAGTAGGCCACTGCGAATCTTTTTCCCTCTTGAGAGTTTTGTCTAAAATGTCCAGAAGGGGGCGCAACAGCGAACCCGGAAGTGTTTTGACACTTGTGTTATTTTCAAGATTTAGGGTTAGGTAATGGGGGTTCTACCGATAAGACTCAGGAGCCTCTGAGAGTCCAAAACACAAGTATGAGACATCAAAAATTCCGTAATGGCGACCCGATTCGGAATCTGTTGTCCTCATTGATTTCTGAGCTTCCTAGCGGCAACAGCGCCACCATTTGTCTGCCATTGAAATTGCACAAAAAAATTCAAAAAAAAAAAAACTTTTGCCTACGTACTAAGTAGGCCACTGCGAATCTTTTTCCCTCTTGAGAGTTTTGTCTAAAATGTCCAGAAGGGGGCGCAAAGCGAACCCGGAAGTGTTTTGACACTTGTGTTTTTTTCCAGATTTTTTTTTTTTTTTTTTAGGGTTAGGCTTAGTGTATACAAGTCTGCGGGTTAGGTTTAGGGTGAGGGTTTGAGATAGGTAGTAGTTGTAGTACTAAGACTGGTTAGGGTTAGTGTATACAAGTCTGCGGGTTAGGTTCAGGGTGAGGGTTTGAGATAGGTTGTAGTTGTAGTACTAAGACAAGTCTAAGTCCACATCAAGAAGGTTTTTTTTTTTTTTTTTTTTGGTTTAGTTTCTTTTTTTTTTTCTTTTTTTTTGATTTTTTTTTTTTTTTTTTTGATTTTTTTTCCTTTTTTTTTCTTTTTTTCTTTTTTTTTTTAATTTTTTTTCTTTTTTTGCATGTTTCAAGTGATTTGGGATCGACTGGTAATAGTCCCCAGTGCACTTATTTTGGTGTCCCCAAGCTCTGGGACTTAGTAAAATTTACCCCAGACCTTAGGAGTGTCGTAGAGCGACGGGACCAATTCCATTAAATCCGGCATGAAAAAGTGATTCAGAAAATGTGTTGTTTGAAAAAAAATAATAATAATTGAGCTCTAGGGGCTGAAAAAACGTGTCTCTTTTGATTTGGCGGAGAGTTAGCAGTGTCGGAGAGCTACGAAACCACTTCCATCGGATTCGGGACGCTTCAAACATTTAGAAACAGTCTTGTTTGTGAAGACAGCAATTTTTTTGAATATCTTATTGAATTTTAAAGCTGCAAGGCCGCAAAATAAAGCCTAAAATGTCAACGCTTGACCTTTGGGTCTTCGGAGTGTCTTTGAGCGTCGGGAGTTGGCTCCCTAGACTCACTTTTTCCCGCTGAATACAGCCGTGGTGGTCTCGTGTCTCTACGATGTCGGGAAGTGGGTGTAATAGCCACTTAGCCGCCAGAAAACTTCTGTAAAAAACCGAGACCATTTTCCGACTCAGAACGACGAGGCGGACGCGCTGATATGTGTTTCCCAGCACACGGACTTACGGTTCTCTTAATTGGCTAGGGTTAGGGTTAGTTTTCAACGCGCGATAGCTCTTGAACGATACGTCCGTCAGACAAGTAATTGACGTTGGCGTTTCCAGCTTTCCGAGGCCTACGATCTGATATGTCCGCCATTGTCGTGCGACCCCCGTAGCCCCTAACCCTAACCCTAGATAACCCTAGTTTTACCTGATCGAAAGGCTTATAGGGTTACCGATGCTAAGAATGTGTTTTTGGTTGAAATGCTAAACTTAAAATTGAGTACCAGAAGCGAGCCACATATCATCGCGTTCGTCTTATCGATGGCTACGCGTGGACGTGACTAACTTTTATTTCTGACCTTTGTGGGAGGAGCTATCGCACTTTAAAGGCTAACCCTAGGGTTAGGAACCGTGCGACCGTGTGCGGAGAGACACATATCCAAATGTCCGTCTCGACAAGCTATATAACATACTAAAAGATGGGACCGTGTCGACCTTTGTGGGAGGAGCTATCGCACTTTAAAGGCTAACCCTAGGGTTAGGAACCGTGCGACCGTGTGCGGAGAGACACATATCCAAATGTCCGTCTCGACAAGCTATATAACATACTAAAAGATGGGACCGTGTCGACCTTTGTGGGAGGAGCTATCGCACTTTAAAGGCTAACCCTAGGGTTAGGAACCGTGCGACCGTGTGCGGAGAGACACATATCCAAATGTCCGTCTCGACAAGCTATATAACATACTAAAAGATGGGACCGTGTCGACCTTTGTGGGAGGAGCTATCGCACTTTAAAGGGTTAGGGTTAGGGTTAGGGTTAGGCAATGGGGGTTCGCAAGATTACCGGTAATCTTACCGATAAGACCCAGGAGCCTCTGAACGTCCAGGACACAAGTATGAGACATCTAAAATTCCGTAATGGCGACCCGATTCGGAATCTGTTGTCCTCATTGATTTCTGAGCTTCCTAGCGGCAACAGCGCCACCATTTGTCTGCCATTAAAATTGCACAAAAAAATTCAAAAAAAAAAAAACTTTTGCCTACGTACTAAGTAGGCCACTGCGAATCTTTTTCCCTCTTGAGAGTTTTGTCTAAAATGTCCAGAAGGGGGCGCAACAGCGAACCCGGAAGTGTTTTGACACTTGTGTTATTTTCAAGATTTAGGGTTAGGTAATGGGGGTTCTACCGATAAGACTCAGGAGCCTCTGAGAGTCCAAAACACAAGTATGAGACATCAAAAATTCCGTAATGGCGACCCGATTCGGAATCTGTTGTCCTCATTGATTTCTGAGCTTCCTAGCGGCAACAGCGCCACCATTTGTCTGCCATTGAAATTGCACAAAAAAATTCAAAAAAAAAAAAACTTTTGCCTACGTACTAAGTAGGCCACTGCGAATCTTTTTCCCTCTTGAGAGTTTTGTCTAAAATGTCCAGAAGGGGGCGCAAAGCGAACCCGGAAGTGTTTTGACACTTGTGTTTTTTTCCAGATTTTTTTTTTTTTTTTTTAGGGTTAGGCTTAGTGTATACAAGTCTGCGGGTTAGGTTTAGGGTGAGGGTTTGAGATAGGTAGTAGTTGTAGTACTAAGACTGGTTAGGGTTAGTGTATACAAGTCTGCGGGTTAGGTTCAGGGTGAGGGTTTGAGATAGGTTGTAGTTGTAGTACTAAGACAAGTCTAAGTCCACATCAAGAAGGTTTTTTTTTTTTTTTTTTTTTGGTTTAGTTTCTTTTTTTTTTTTCTTTTTTTTTGATTTTTTTTTTTTTTTTTTTAATTTTTTTTCTTTTTTTTTCTTTTTTTCTTTTTTTTTTTCTTTTTTTTTCTTTTTTTGCATGTTTCAAGTGATTTGGGATCGACTGGTAATAGTCCCCAGTGCACTTATTTTGGTGTCCCCAAGCTCTGGGACTTAGTAAAATTTACCCCAGACCTTAGGAGTGTCGTAGAGCGACGGGACCAATTCCATTAAATCCGGCATGAAAAAGTGATTCAGAAAATGTGTTGTTTGAAAAAAAAAAATAATAATTGAGCTCTAGGGGCTGAAAAAACGTGTCTCTTTTGATTTGGCGGAGAGTTAGCAGTGTCGGAGAGCTACGAAACCACTTCCATCGGATTCGGGACGCTTCAAACATTTAGAAACAGTCTTGTTTGTGAAGACAGCAATTTTTTTGAATATCTTATTGAATTTTAAAGCTGCAAGGCCGCAAAATAAAGCCTAAAATGTCAACGCTTGACCTTTGGGTCTTCGGAGTGTCTTTGAGCGTCGGGAGTTGGCTCCCTAGACTCACTTTTTCCCGCTGAATACAGCCGTGGTGGTCTCGTGTCTCTACGATGTCGGGAAGTGGGTGTAATAGCCACTTAGCCGCCAGAAAACTTCTGTAAAAAACCGAGACCATTTTCCGACTCAGAACGACGAGGCGGACGCGCTGATATGTGTTTCCCAGCACACGGACTTACGGTTCTCTTAATTGGCTAGGGTTAGGGTTAGTTTTCAACGCGCGATAGCTCTTGAACGATACGTCCGTCAGACAAGTAATTGACGTTGGCGTTTCCAGCTTTCCGAGGCCTACGATCTGATATGTCCGCCATTGTCGTGCGACCCCCGTAGCCCCTAACCCTAACCCTAGATAACCCTAGTTTTACCTGATCGAAAGGCTTATAGGGTTACCGATGCTAAGAATGTGTTTTTGGTTGAAATGCTAAACTTAAAATTGAGTACCAGAAGCGAGCCACATATCATCGCGTTCGTCTTATCGATGGCTACGCGTGGACGTGACTAACTTTTATTTCTGACCTTTGTGGGAGGAGCTATCGCACTTTAAAGGCTAACCCTAGGGTTAGGAACCGTGCGACCGTGTGCGGAGAGACACATATCCAAATGTCCGTCTCGACAAGCTATATAACATACTAAAAGATGGGACCGTGTCGACCTTTGTGGGAGGAGCTATCGCACTTTAAAGGCTAACCCTAGGGTTAGGAACCGTGCGACCGTGTGCGGAGAGACACATATCCAAATGTCCGTCTCGACAAGCTATATAACATACTAAAAGATGGGACCGTGTCGACCTTTGTGGGAGGAGCTATCGCACTTTAAAGGCTAACCCTAGGGTTAGGAACCGTGCGACCGTGTGCGGAGAGACACATATCCAAATGTCCGTCTCGACAAGCTATATAACATACTAAAAGATGGGACCGTGTCGACCTTTGTGGGAGGAGCTATCGCACTTTAAAGGGTTAGGGTTAGGGTTAGGGTTAGGGCAATGGGGGTTCGCAAGATTACCGGTAATCTTACCGATAAGACCCAGGAGCCTCTGAACGTCCAGGACACAAGTATGAGACATCTAAAATTCCGTAATGGCGACCCGATTCGGAATCTGTTGTCCTCATTGATTTCTGAGCTTCCTAGCGGCAACAGCGCCACCATTTGTCTGCCATTAAAATTGCACAAAAAAATTCAAAAAAAAAAAAACTTTTGCCTACGTACTAAGTAGGCCACTGCGAATCTTTTTCCCTCTTGAGAGTTTTGTCTAAAATGTCCAGAAGGGGGCGCAACAGCGAACCCGGAAGTGTTTTGACACTTGTGTTATTTTCAAGATTTAGGGTTAGGTAATGGGGGTTCTACCGATAAGACTCAGGAGCCTCTGAGAGTCCAAAACACAAGTATGAGACATCAAAAATTCCGTAATGGCGACCCGATTCGGAATCTGTTGTCCTCATTGATTTCTGAGCTTCCTAGCGGCAACAGCGCCACCATTTGTCTGCCATTGAAATTGCACAAAAAAATTCAAAAAAAAAAAAACTTTTGCCTACGTACTAAGTAGGCCACTGCGAATCTTTTTCCCTCTTGAGAGTTTTGTCTAAAATGTCCAGAAGGGGGCGCAAAGCGAACCCGGAAGTGTTTTGACACTTGTGTTTTTTTCCAGATTTTTTTTTTTTTTTTTTAGGGTTAGGCTTAGTGTATACAAGTCTGCGGGTTAGGTTTAGGGTGAGGGTTTGAGATAGGTAGTAGTTGTAGTACTAAGACTGGTTAGGGTTAGTGTATACAAGTCTGCGGGTTAGGTTCAGGGTGAGGGTTTGAGATAGGTTGTAGTTGTAGTACTAAGACAAGTCTAAGTCCACATCAAGAAGGTTTTTTTTTTTTTTTTTTTTGGTTTAGTTTCTTTTTTTTTTTCTTTTTTTTTGATTTTTTTTTTTTTTTTTTTGAATTTTTTTTCTTTTTTTTTCTTTTTTTCTTTTTTTTTTTAATTTTTTTTCTTTTTTTGCATGTTTCAAGTGATTTGGGATCGACTGGTAATAGTCCCCAGTGCACTTATTTTGGTGTCCCCAAGCTCTGGGACTTAGTAAAATTTACCCCAGACCTTAGGAGTGTCGTAGAGCGACGGGACCAATTCCATTAAATCCGGCATGAAAAAGTGATTCAGAAAATGTGTTGTTTGAAAAAAAAAAATTATAATTGAGCTCTAGGGGCTGAAAAAACGTGTCTCTTTTGATTTGGCGGAGAGTTAGCAGTGTCGGAGAGCTACGAAACCACTTCCATCGGATTCGGGACGCTTCAAACATTTAGAAACAGTCTTGTTTGTGAAGACAGCAATTTTTTTGAATATCTTATTGAATTTTAAAGCTGCAAGGCCGCAAAATAAAGCCTAAAATGTCAACGCTTGACCTTTGGGTCTTCGGAGTGTCTTTGAGCGTCGGGAGTTGGCTCCCTAGACTCACTTTTTCCCGCTGAATACAGCCGTGGTGGTCTCGTGTCTCTACGATGTCGGGAAGTGGGTGTAATAGCCACTTAGCCGCCAGAAAACTTCTGTAAAAAACCGAGACCATTTTCCGACTCAGACCGACGAGGCGGACGCGCTGATATGTGTTTCCCAGCACACGGACTTACGGTTCTCTTAATTGGCTAGGGTTAGGGTTAGTTTTCAACGCGCGATAGCTCTTGAACGATACGTCCGTCAGACAAGTAATTGACGTTGGCGTTTCCAGCTTTCCGAGGCCTACGATCTGATATGTCCGCCATTGTCGTGCGACCCCCGTAGCCCCTAACCCTAACCCTAGATAACCCTAGTTTTACCTGATCGAAAGGCTTATAGGGTTACCGATGCTAAGAATGTGTTTTTGGTTGAAATGCTAAACTTAAAATTGAGTACCAGAAGCGAGCCACATATCATCGCGTTCGTCTTATCGATGGCTACGCGTGGACGTGACTAACTTTTATTTCTGACCTTTGTGGGAGGAGCTATCGCACTTTAAAGGCTAACCCTAGGGTTAGGAACCGTGCGACCGTGTGCGGAGAGACACATATCCAAATGTCCGTCTCGACAAGCTATATAACATACTAAAAGATGGGACCGTGTCGACCTTTGTGGGAGGAGCTATCGCACTTTAAAGGCTAACCCTAGGGTTAGGAACCGTGCGACCGTGTGCGGAGAGACACATATCCAAATGTCCGTCTCGACAAGCTATATAACATACTAAAAGATGGGACCGTGTCGACCTTTGTGGGAGGAGCTATCGCACTTTAAAGGCTAACCCTAGGGTTAGGAACCGTGCGACCGTGTGCGGAGAGACACATATCCAAATGTCCGTCTCGACAAGCTATATAACATACTAAAAGATGGGACCGTGTCGACCTTTGTGGGAGGAGCTATCGCACTTTAAAGGGTTAGGGTTAGGGTTAGGGTTAGGGCAATGGGGGTTCGCAAGATTACCGGTAATCTTACCGATAAGACCCAGGAGCCTCTGAACGTCCAGGACACAAGTATGAGACATCTAAAATTCCGTAATGGCGACCCGATTCGGAATCTGTTGTCCTCATTGATTTCTGAGCTTCCTAGCGGCAACAGCGCCACCATTTGTCTGCCATTAAAATTGCACAAAAAAATTCAAAAAAAAAAAAACTTTTGCCTACGTACTAAGTAGGCCACTGCGAATCTTTTTCCCTCTTGAGAGTTTTGTCTAAAATGTCCAGAAGGGGGCGCAAAGCGAACCCGGAAGTGTTTTGACACTTGTGTTTTTTTCCAGATTTTTTTTTTTTTTTTTTAGGGTTAGGCTTAGTGTATACAAGTCTGCGGGTTAGGTTTAGGGTGAGGGTTTGAGATAGGTAGTAGTTGTAGTACTAAGACTGGTTAGGGTTAGTGTATACAAGTCTGCGGGTTAGGTTCAGGGTGAGGGTTTGAGATAGGTTGTAGTTGTAGTACTAAGACAAGTCTAAGTCCACATCAAGAAGGTTTTTTTTTTTTTTTTTTTTGGTTTAGTTTCTTTTTTTTTTTCTTTTTTTTTGATTTTTTTTTTTTTTTTTTTGAATTTTTTTTCTTTTTTTTTCTTTTTTTCTTTTTTTTTTTAATTTTTTTTCTTTTTTTGCATGTTTCAAGTGATTTGGGATCGACTGGTAATAGTCCCCAGTGCACTTATTTTGGTGTCCCCAAGCTCTGGGACTTAGTAAAATTTACCCCAGACCTTAGGAGTGTCGTAGAGCGACGGGACCAATTCCATTAAATCCGGCATGAAAAAGTGATTCAGAAAATGTGTTGTTTGAAAAAAAAAAATTATAATTGAGCTCTAGGGGCTGAAAAAACGTGTCTCTTTTGATTTGGCGGAGAGTTAGCAGTGTCGGAGAGCTACGAAACCACTTCCATCGGATTCGGGACGCTTCAAACATTTAGAAACAGTCTTGTTTGTGAAGACAGCAATTTTTTTGAATATCTTATTGAATTTTAAAGCTGCAAGGCCGCAAAATAAAGCCTAAAATGTCAACGCTTGACCTTTGGGTCTTCGGAGTGTCTTTGAGCGTCGGGAGTTGGCTCCCTAGACTCACTTTTTCCCGCTGAATACAGCCGTGGTGGTCTCGTGTCTCTACGATGTCGGGAAGTGGGTGTAATAGCCACTTAGCCGCCAGAAAACTTCTGTAAAAAACCGAGACCATTTTCCGACTCAGACCGACGAGGCGGACGCGCTGATATGTGTTTCCCAGCACACGGACTTACGGTTCTCTTAATTGGCTAGGGTTAGGGTTAGTTTTCAACGCGCGATAGCTCTTGAACGATACGTCCGTCAGACAAGTAATTGACGTTGGCGTTTCCAGCTTTCCGAGGCCTACGATCTGATATGTCCGCCATTGTCGTGCGACCCCCGTAGCCCCTAACCCTAACCCTAGATAACCCTAGTTTTACCTGATCGAAAGGCTTATAGGGTTACCGATGCTAAGAATGTGTTTTTGGTTGAAATGCTAAACTTAAAATTGAGTACCAGAAGCGAGCCACATATCATCGCGTTCGTCTTATCGATGGCTACGCGTGGACGTGACTAACTTTTATTTCTGACCTTTGTGGGAGGAGCTATCGCACTTTAAAGGCTAACCCTAGGGTTAGGAACCGTGCGACCGTGTGCGGAGAGACACATATCCAAATGTCCGTCTCGACAAGCTATATAACATACTAAAAGATGGGACCGTGTCGACCTTTGTGGGAGGAGCTATCGCACTTTAAAGGCTAACCCTAGGGTTAGGAACCGTGCGACCGTGTGCGGAGAGACACATATCCAAATGTCCGTCTCGACAAGCTATATAACATACTAAAAGATGGGACCGTGTCGACCTTTGTGGGAGGAGCTATCGCACTTTAAAGGCTAACCCTAGGGTTAGGAACCGTGCGACCGTGTGCGGAGAGACACATATCCAAATGTCCGTCTCGACAAGCTATATAACATACTAAAAGATGGGACCGTGTCGACCTTTGTGGGAGGAGCTATCGCACTTTAAAGGGTTAGGGTTAGGGTTAGGGTTAGGGCAATGGGGGTTCGCAAGATTACCGGTAATCTTACCGATAAGACCCAGGAGCCTCTGAACGTCCAGGACACAAGTATGAGACATCTAAAATTCCGTAATGGCGACCCGATTCGGAATCTGTTGTCCTCATTGATTTCTGAGCTTCCTAGCGGCAACAGCGCCACCATTTGTCTGCCATTAAAATTGCACAAAAAAATTCAAAAAAAAAAAAACTTTTGCCTACGTACTAAGTAGGCCACTGCGAATCTTTTTCCCTCTTGAGAGTTTTGTCTAAAATGTCCAGAAGGGGGCGCAACAGCGAACCCGGAAGTGTTTTGACACTTGTGTTATTTTCAAGATTTAGGGTTAGGTAATGGGGGTTCTACCGATAAGACTCAGGAGCCTCTGAGAGTCCAAAACACAAGTATGAGACATCAAAAATTCCGTAATGGCGACCCGATTCGGAATCTGTTGTCCTCATTGATTTCTGAGCTTCCTAGCGGCAACAGCGCCACCATTTGTCTGCCATTGAAATTGCACAAAAAAATTCAAAAAAAAAAAAACTTTTGCCTACGTACTAAGTAGGCCACTGCGAATCTTTTTCCCTCTTGAGAGTTTTGTCTAAAATGTCCAGAAGGGGGCGCAAAGCGAACCCGGAAGTGTTTTGACACTTGTGTTTTTTTCCAGATTTTTTTTTTTTTTTTTTAGGGTTAGGCTTAGTGTATACAAGTCTGCGGGTTAGGTTTAGGGTGAGGGTTTGAGATAGGTAGTAGTTGTAGTACTAAGACTGGTTAGGGTTAGTGTATACAAGTCTGCGGGTTAGGTTCAGGGTGAGGGTTTGAGATAGGTTGTAGTTGTAGTACTAAGACAAGTCTAAGTCCACATCAAGAAGGTTTTTTTTTTTTTTTTTTTGGTTTAGTTTCTTTTTTTTTTTCTTTTTTTTTGATTTTTTTTTTTTTTTTTTTGATTTTTTTTTCTTTTTTTCTTTTTTTTTTTAATTTTTTTTCTTTTTTTGCATGTTTCAAGTGATTTGGGATCGACTGGTAATAGTCCCCAGTGCACTTATTTTGGTGTCCCCAAGCTCTGGGACTTAGTAAAATTTACCCCAGACCTTAGGAGTGTCGTAGAGCGACGGGACCAATTCCATTAAATCCGGCATGAAAAAGTGATTCAGAAAATGTGTTGTTTGAAAAAAAATAATAATAATTGAGCTCTAGGGGCTGAAAAAACGTGTCTCTTTTGATTTGGCGGAGAGTTAGCAGTGTCGGAGAGCTACGAAACCACTTCCATCGGATTCGGGACGCTTCAAACATTTAGAAACAGTCTTGTTTGTGAAGACAGCAATTTTTTTGAATATCTTATTGAATTTTAAAGCTGCAAGGCCGCAAAATAAAGCCTAAAATGTCAACGCTTGACCTTTGGGTCTTCGGAGTGTCTTTGAGCGTCGGGAGTTGGCTCCCTAGACTCACTTTTTCCCGCTGAATACAGCCGTGGTGGTCTCGTGTCTCTACGATGTCGGGAAGTGGGTGTAATAGCCACTTAGCCGCCAGAAAACTTCTGTAAAAAACCGAGACCATTTTCCGACTCAGAACGACGAGGCGGACGCGCTGATATGTGTTTCCCAGCACACGGACTTACGGTTCTCTTAATTGGCTAGGGTTAGGGTTAGTTTTCAACGCGCGATAGCTCTTGAACGATACGTCCGTCAGACAAGTAATTGACGTTGGCGTTTCCAGCTTTCCGAGGCCTACGATCTGATATGTCCGCCATTGTCGTGCGACCCCCGTAGCCCCTAACCCTAACCCTAGATAACCCTAGTTTTACCTGATCGAAAGGCTTATAGGGTTACCGATGCTAAGAATGTGTTTTTGGTTGAAATGCTAAACTTAAAATTGAGTACCAGAAGCGAGCCACATATCATCGCGTTCGTCTTATCGATGGCTACGCGTGGACGTGACTAACTTTTATTTCTGACCTTTGTGGGAGGAGCTATCGCACTTTAAAGGCTAACCCTAGGGTTAGGAACCGTGCGACCGTGTGCGGAGAGACACATATCCAAATGTCCGTCTCGACAAGCTATATAACATACTAAAAGATGGGACCGTGTCGACCTTTGTGGGAGGAGCTATCGCACTTTAAAGGCTAACCCTAGGGTTAGGAACCGTGCGACCGTGTGCGGAGAGACACATATCCAAATGTCCGTCTCGACAAGCTATATAACATACTAAAAGATGGGACCGTGTCGACCTTTGTGGGAGGAGCTATCGCACTTTAAAGGCTAACCCTAGGGTTAGGAACCGTGCGACCGTGTGCGGAGAGACACATATCCAAATGTCCGTCTCGACAAGCTATATAACATACTAAAAGATGGGACCGTGTCGACCTTTGTGGGAGGAGCTATCGCACTTTAAAGGGTTAGGGTTAGGGTTAGGGTTAGGCAATGGGGGTTCGCAAGATTACCGGTAATCTTACCGATAAGACCCAGGAGCCTCTGAACGTCCAGGACACAAGTATGAGACATCTAAAATTCCGTAATGGCGACCCGATTCGGAATCTGTTGTCCTCATTGATTTCTGAGCTTCCTAGCGGCAACAGCGCCACCATTTGTCTGCCATTAAAATTGCACAAAAAAATTCAAAAAAAAAAAAACTTTTGCCTACGTACTAAGTAGGCCACTGCGAATCTTTTTCCCTCTTGAGAGTTTTGTCTAAAATGTCCAGAAGGGGGCGCAAAGCGAACCCGGAAGTGTTTTGACACTTGTGTTTTTTTCCAGATTTTTTTTTTTTTTTTTTAGGGTTAGGCTTAGTGTATACAAGTCTGCGGGTTAGGTTTAGGGTGAGGGTTTGAGATAGGTAGTAGTTGTAGTACTAAGACTGGTTAGGGTTAGTGTATACAAGTCTGCGGGTTAGGTTCAGGGTGAGGGTTTGAGATAGGTTGTAGTTGTAGTACTAAGACAAGTCTAAGTCCACATCAAGAAGGTTTTTTTTTTTTTTTTTTTTGGTTTAGTTTCTTTTTTTTTTTCTTTTTTTTTGATTTTTTTTTTTTTTTTTTGATTTTTTTTTCTTTTTTTTTCTTTTTTTCTTTTTTTTTTTAATTTTTTTTCTTTTTTTGCATGTTTCAAGTGATTTGGGATCGACTGGTAATAGTCCCCAGTGCACTTATTTTGGTGTCCCCAAGCTCTGGGACTTAGTAAAATTTACCCCAGACCTTAGGAGTGTCGTAGAGCGACGGGACCAATTCCATTAAATCCGGCATGAAAAAGTGATTCAGAAAATGTGTTGTTTGAAAAAAAATAATAATAATTGAGCTCTAGGGGCTGAAAAAACGTGTCTCTTTTGATTTGGCGGAGAGTTAGCAGTGTCGGAGAGCTACGAAACCACTTCCATCGGATTCGGGACGCTTCAAACATTTAGAAACAGTCTTGTTTGTGAAGACAGCAATTTTTTTGAATATCTTATTGAATTTTAAAGCTGCAAGGCCGCAAAATAAAGCCTAAAATGTCAACGCTTGACCTTTGGGTCTTCGGAGTGTCTTTGAGCGTCGGGAGTTGGCTCCCTAGACTCACTTTTTCCCGCTGAATACAGCCGTGGTGGTCTCGTGTCTCTACGATGTCGGGAAGTGGGTGTAATAGCCACTTAGCCGCCAGAAAACTTCTGTAAAAAACCGAGACCATTTTCCGACTCAGAACGACGAGGCGGACGCGCTGATATGTGTTTCCCAGCACACGGACTTACGGTTCTCTTAATTGGCTAGGGTTAGGGTTAGTTTTCAACGCGCGATAGCTCTTGAACGATACGTCCGTCAGACAAGTAATTGACGTTGGCGTTTCCAGCTTTCCGAGGCCTACGATCTGATATGTCCGCCATTGTCGTGCGACCCCCGTAGCCCCTAACCCTAACCCTAGATAACCCTAGTTTTACCTGATCGAAAGGCTTATAGGGTTACCGATGCTAAGAATGTGTTTTTGGTTGAAATGCTAAACTTAAAATTGAGTACCAGAAGCGAGCCACATATCATCGCGTTCGTCTTATCGATGGCTACGCGTGGACGTGACTAACTTTTATTTCTGACCTTTGTGGGAGGAGCTATCGCACTTTAAAGGCTAACCCTAGGGTTAGGAACCGTGCGACCGTGTGCGGAGAGACACATATCCAAATGTCCGTCTCGACAAGCTATATAACATACTAAAAGATGGGACCGTGTCGACCTTTGTGGGAGGAGCTATCGCACTTTAAAGGCTAACCCTAGGGTTAGGAACCGTGCGACCGTGTGCGGAGAGACACATATCCAAATGTCCGTCTCGACAAGCTATATAACATACTAAAAGATGGGACCGTGTCGACCTTTGTGGGAGGAGCTATCGCACTTTAAAGGCTAACCCTAGGGTTAGGAACCGTGCGACCGTGTGCGGAGAGACACATATCCAAATGTCCGTCTCGACAAGCTATATAACATACTAAAAGATGGGACCGTGTCGACCTTTGTGGGAGGAGCTATCGCACTTTAAAGGGTTAGGGTTAGGGTTAGGGTTAGGCAATGGGGGTTCGCAAGATTACCGGTAATCTTACCGATAAGACCCAGGAGCCTCTGAACGTCCAGGACACAAGTATGAGACATCTAAAATTCCGTAATGGCGACCCGATTCGGAATCTGTTGTCCTCATTGATTTCTGAGCTTCCTAGCGGCAACAGCGCCACCATTTGTCTGCCATTAAAATTGCACAAAAAAATTCAAAAAAAAAAAAACTTTTGCCTACGTACTAAGTAGGCCACTGCGAATCTTTTTCCCTCTTGAGAGTTTTGTCTAAAATGTCCAGAAGGGGGCGCAACAGCGAACCCGGAAGTGTTTTGACACTTGTGTTATTTTCAAGATTTAGGGTTAGGTAATGGGGGTTCTACCGATAAGACTCAGGAGCCTCTGAGAGTCCAAAACACAAGTATGAGACATCAAAAATTCCGTAATGGCGACCCGATTCGGAATCTGTTGTCCTCATTGATTTCTGAGCTTCCTAGCGGCAACAGCGCCACCATTTGTCTGCCATTGAAATTGCACAAAAAAATTCAAAAAAAAAAAAACTTTTGCCTACGTACTAAGTAGGCCACTGCGAATCTTTTTCCCTCTTGAGAGTTTTGTCTAAAATGTCCAGAAGGGGGCGCAAAGCGAACCCGGAAGTGTTTTGACACTTGTGTTTTTTTCCAGATTTTTTTTTTTTTTTTTTAGGGTTAGGCTTAGTGTATACAAGTCTGCGGGTTAGGTTTAGGGTGAGGGTTTGAGATAGGTAGTAGTTGTAGTACTAAGACTGGTTAGGGTTAGTGTATACAAGTCTGCGGGTTAGGTTCAGGGTGAGGGTTTGAGATAGGTTGTAGTTGTAGTACTAAGACAAGTCTAAGTCCACATCAAGAAGGTTTTTTTTTTTTTTTTTTTTTTGGTTTAGTTTCTTTTTTTTTTTTCTTTTTTTTTGATTTTTTTTTTTTTTTTTTTGAATTTTTTTTCTTTTTTTTTCTTTTTTTCTTTTTTTTTTAATTTTTTTTTCTTTTTTTGCATGTTTCAAGTGATTTGGGATCGACTGGTAATAGTCCCCAGTGCACTTATTTTGGTGTCCCCAAGCTCTGGGACTTAGTAAAATTTACCTCAGACCTTAGGAGTGTCGTAGAGCGACGGGACCAATTCCATTAAATCCGGCATGAAAAAGTGATTCAGAAAATGTGTTGTTTGAAAAAAAAAAATAATAATTGAGCTCTAGGGGCTGAAAAAACGTGTCTCTTTTGATTTGGCGGAGAGTTAGCAGTGTCGGAGAGCTACGAAACCACTTCCATCGGATTCGGGACGCTTCAAACATTTAGAAACAGTCTTGTTTGTGAAGACAGCAATTTTTTTGAATATCTTATTGAATTTTAAAGCTGCAAGGCCGCAAAATAAAGCCTAAAATGTCAACGCTTGACCTTTGGGTCTTCGGAGTGTCTTTGAGCGTCGGGAGTTGGCTCCCTAGACTCACTTTTTCCCGCTGAATACAGCCGTGGTGGTCTCGTGTCTCTACGATGTCGGGAAGTGGGTGTAATAGCCACTTAGCCGCCAGAAAACTTCTGTAAAAAACCGAGACCATTTTCCGACTCAGACCGACGAGGCGGACGCGCTGATATGTGTTTCCCAGCACACGGACTTACGGTTCTCTTAATTGGCTAGGGTTAGGGTTAGTTTTCAACGCGCGATAGCTCTTGAACGATACGTCCGTCAGACAAGTAATTGACGTTGGCGTTTCCAGCTTTCCGAGGCCTACGATCTGATATGTCCGCCATTGTCGTGCGACCCCCGTAGCCCCTAACCCTAACCCTAGATAACCCTAGTTTTACCTGATCGAAAGGCTTATAGGGTTACCGATGCTAAGAATGTGTTTTTGGTTGAAATGCTAAACTTAAAATTGAGTACCAGAAGCGAGCCACATATCATCGCGTTCGTCTTATCGATGGCTACGCGTGGACGTGACTAACTTTTATTTCTGACCTTTGTGGGAGGAGCTATCGCACTTTAAAGGCTAACCCTAGGGTTAGGAACCGTGCGACCGTGTGCGGAGAGACACATATCCAAATGTCCGTCTCGACAAGCTATATAACATACTAAAAGATGGGACCGTGTCGACCTTTGTGGGAGGAGCTATCGCACTTTAAAGGCTAACCCTAGGGTTAGGAACCGTGCGACCGTGTGCGGAGAGACACATATCCAAATGTCCGTCTCGACAAGCTATATAACATACTAAAAGATGGGACCGTGTCGACCTTTGTGGGAGGAGCTATCGCACTTTAAAGGGTTAGGGTTAGGGTTAGGGTTAGGGCAATGGGGGTTCGCAAGATTACCGGTAATCTTACCGATAAGACCCAGGAGCCTCTGAACGTCCAGGACACAAGTATGAGACATCTAAAATTCCGTAATGGCGACCCGATTCGGAATCTGTTGTCCTCATTGATTTCTGAGCTTCCTAGCGGCAACAGCGCCACCATTTGTCTGCCATTAAAATTGCACAAAAAAATTCAAAAAAAAAAAAACTTTTGCCTACGTACTAAGTAGGCCACTGCGAATCTTTTTCCCTCTTGAGAGTTTTGTCTAAAATGTCCAGAAGGGGGCGCAACAGCGAACCCGGAAGTGTTTTGACACTTGTGTTATTTTCAAGATTTAGGGTTAGGTAATGGGGGTTCTACCGATAAGACTCAGGAGCCTCTGAGAGTCCAAAACACAAGTATGAGACATCAAAAATTCCGTAATGGCGACCCGATTCGGAATCTGTTGTCCTCATTGATTTCTGAGCTTCCTAGCGGCAACAGCGCCACCATTTGTCTGCCATTGAAATTGCACAAAAAAATTCAAAAAAAAAAAAACTTTTGCCTACGTACTAAGTAGGCCACTGCGAATCTTTTTCCCTCTTGAGAGTTTTGTCTAAAATGTCCAGAAGGGGGCGCAAAGCGAACCCGGAAGTGTTTTGACACTTGTGTTTTTTTCCAGATTTTTTTTTTTTTTTTTTAGGGTTAGGCTTAGTGTATACAAGTCTGCGGGTTAGGTTTAGGGTGAGGGTTTGAGATAGGTAGTAGTTGTAGTACTAAGACTGGTTAGGGTTAGTGTATACAAGTCTGCGGGTTAGGTTCAGGGTGAGGGTTTGAGATAGGTTGTAGTTGTAGTACTAAGACAAGTCTAAGTCCACATCAAGAAGGTTTTTTTTTTTTTTTTTTTTGGTTTAGTTTCTTTTTTTTTTTCTTTTTTTTTGATTTTTTTTTTTTTTTTTTGAATTTTATTTCTTTTTTTTTCTTTTTTTCTTTTTTTTTTTAATTTTTTTTCTTTTTTTGCATGTTTCAAGTGATTTGGGATCGACTGGTAATAGTCCCCAGTGCACTTATTTTGGTGTCCCCAAGCTCTGGGACTTAGTAAAATTTACCCCAGACCTTAGGAGTGTCGTAGAGCGACGGGACCAATTCCATTAAATCCGGCATGAAAAAGTGATTCAGAAAATGTGTTGTTTGAAAAAAAAAATTTATAATTGAGCTCTAGGGGCTGAAAAAACGTGTCTCTTTTGATTTGGCGGAGAGTTAGCAGTGTCGGAGAGCTACGAAACCACTTCCATCGGATTCGGGACGCTTCAAACATTTAGAAACAGTCTTGTTTGTGAAGACAGCAATTTTTTTGAATATCTTATTGAATTTTAAAGCTGCAAGGCCGCAAAATAAAGCCTAAAATGTCAACGCTTGACCTTTGGGTCTTCGGAGTGTCTTTGAGCGTCGGGAGTTGGCTCCCTAGACTCACTTTTTCCCGCTGAATACAGCCGTGGTGGTCTCGTGTCTCTACGATGTCGGGAAGTGGGTGTAATAGCCACTTAGCCGCCAGAAAACTTCTGTAAAAAACCGAGACCATTTTCCGACTCAGAACGACGAGGCGGACGCGCTGATATGTGTTTCCCAGCACACGGACTTACGGTTCTCTTAATTGGCTAGGGTTAGGGTTAGTTTTCAACGCGCGATAGCTCTTGAACGATACGTCCGTCAGACAAGTAATTGACGTTGGCGTTTCCAGCTTTCCGAGGCCTACGATCTGATATGTCCGCCATTGTCGTGCGACCCCCGTAGCCCCTAACCCTAACCCTAGATAACCCTAGTTTTACCTGATCGAAAGGCTTATAGGGTTACCGATGCTAAGAATGTGTTTTTGGTTGAAATGCTAAACTTAAAATTGAGTACCAGAAGCGAGCCACATATCATCGCGTTCGTCTTATCGATGGCTACGCGTGGACGTGACTAACTTTTATTTCTGACCTTTGTGGGAGGAGCTATCGCACTTTAAAGGCTAACCCTAGGGTTAGGAACCGTGCGACCGTGTGCGGAGAGACACATATCCAAATGTCCGTCTCGACAAGCTATATAACATACTAAAAGATGGGACCGTGTCGACCTTTGTGGGAGGAGCTATCGCACTTTAAAGGCTAACCCTAGGGTTAGGAACCGTGCGACCGTGTGCGGAGAGACACATATCCAAATGTCCGTCTCGACAAGCTATATAACATACTAAAAGATGGGACCGTGTCGACCTTTGTGGGAGGAGCTATCGCACTTTAAAGGGTTAGGGTTAGGGTTAGGGTTAGGCAATGGGGGTTCGCAAGATTACCGGTAATCTTACCGATAAGACCCAGGAGCCTCTGAACGTCCAGGACACAAGTATGAGACATCTAAAATTCCGTAATGGCGACCCGATTCGGAATCTGTTGTCCTCATTGATTTCTGAGCTTCCTAGCGGCAACAGCGCCACCATTTGTCTGCCATTAAAATTGCACAAAAAAATTCAAAAAAAAAAAAACTTTTGCCTACGTACTAAGTAGGCCACTGCGAATCTTTTTCCCTCTTGAGAGTTTTGTCTAAAATGTCCAGAAGGGGGCGCAAAGCGAACCCGGAAGTGTTTTGACACTTGTGTTTTTTTCCAGATTTTTTTTTTTTTTTTTTAGGGTTAGGCTTAGTGTATACAAGTCTGCGGGTTAGGTTTAGGGTGAGGGTTTGAGATAGGTAGTAGTTGTAGTACTAAGACTGGTTAGGGTTAGTGTATACAAGTCTGCGGGTTAGGTTCAGGGTGAGGGTTTGAGATAGGTTGTAGTTGTAGTACTAAGACAAGTCTAAGTCCACATCAAGAAGGTTTTTTTTTTTTTTTTTTTTGGTTTAGTTTCTTTTTTTTTTTCTTTTTTTTTGATTTTTTTTTTTTTTTTTTTGAATTTTTTTTCTTTTTTTTTCTTTTTTTCTTTTTTTTTTTAATTTTTTTTCTTTTTTTGCATGTTTCAAGTGATTTGGGATCGACTGGTAATAGTCCCCAGTGCACTTATTTTGGTGTCCCCAAGCTCTGGGACTTAGTAAAATTTACCCCAGACCTTAGGAGTGTCGTAGAGCGACGGGACCAATTCCATTAAATCCGGCATGAAAAAGTGATTCAGAAAATGTGTTGTTTGAAAAAAAAAATTTATAATTGAGCTCTAGGGGCTGAAAAAACGTGTCTCTTTTGATTTGGCGGAGAGTTAGCAGTGTCGGAGAGCTACGAAACCACTTCCATCGGATTCGGGACGCTTCAAACATTTAGAAACAGTCTTGTTTGTGAAGACAGCAATTTTTTTGAATATCTTATTGAATTTTAAAGCTGCAAGGCCGCAAAATAAAGCCTAAAATGTCAACGCTTGACCTTTGGGTCTTCGGAGTGTCTTTGAGCGTCGGGAGTTGGCTCCCTAGACTCACTTTTTCCCGCTGAATACAGCCGTGGTGGTCTCGTGTCTCTACGATGTCGGGAAGTGGGTGTAATAGCCACTTAGCCGCCAGAAAACTTCTGTAAAAAACCGAGACCATTTTCCGACTCAGAACGACGAGGCGGACGCGCTGATATGTGTTTCCCAGCACACGGACTTACGGTTCTCTTAATTGGCTAGGGTTAGGGTTAGTTTTCAACGCGCGATAGCTCTTGAACGATACGTCCGTCAGACAAGTAATTGACGTTGGCGTTTCCAGCTTTCCGAGGCCTACGATCTGATATGTCCGCCATTGTCGTGCGACCCCCGTAGCCCCTAACCCTAACCCTAGATAACCCTAGTTTTACCTGATCGAAAGGCTTATAGGGTTACCGATGCTAAGAATGTGTTTTTGGTTGAAATGCTAAACTTAAAATTGAGTACCAGAAGCGAGCCACATATCATCGCGTTCGTCTTATCGATGGCTACGCGTGGACGTGACTAACTTTTATTTCTGACCTTTGTGGGAGGAGCTATCGCACTTTAAAGGCTAACCCTAGGGTTAGGAACCGTGCGACCGTGTGCGGAGAGACACATATCCAAATGTCCGTCTCGACAAGCTATATAACATACTAAAAGATGGGACCGTGTCGACCTTTGTGGGAGGAGCTATCGCACTTTAAAGGCTAACCCTAGGGTTAGGAACCGTGCGACCGTGTGCGGAGAGACACATATCCAAATGTCCGTCTCGACAAGCTATATAACATACTAAAAGATGGGACCGTGTCGACCTTTGTGGGAGGAGCTATCGCACTTTAAAGGGTTAGGGTTAGGGTTAGGGTTAGGCAATGGGGGTTCGCAAGATTACCGGTAATCTTACCGATAAGACCCAGGAGCCTCTGAACGTCCAGGACACAAGTATGAGACATCTAAAATTCCGTAATGGCGACCCGATTCGGAATCTGTTGTCCTCATTGATTTCTGAGCTTCCTAGCGGCAACAGCGCCACCATTTGTCTGCCATTAAAATTGCACAAAAAAATTCAAAAAAAAAAAAACTTTTGCCTACGTACTAAGTAGGCCACTGCGAATCTTTTTCCCTCTTGAGAGTTTTGTCTAAAATGTCCAGAAGGGGGCGCAACAGCGAACCCGGAAGTGTTTTGACACTTGTGTTATTTTCAAGATTTAGGGTTAGGTAATGGGGGTTCTACCGATAAGACTCAGGAGCCTCTGAGAGTCCAAAACACAAGTATGAGACATAAAAAATTCCGTAATGGCGACCCGATTCGGAATCTGTTGTCCTCATTGATTTCTGAGCTTCCTAGCGGCAACAGCGCCACCATTTGTCTGCCATTGAAATTGCACAAAAAAATTCAAAAAAAAAAAAACTTTTGCCTACGTACTAAGTAGGCCACTGCGAATCTTTTTCCCTCTTGAGAGTTTTGTCTAAAATGTCCAGAAGGGGGCGCAAAGCGAACCCGGAAGTGTTTTGACACTTGTGTTTTTTTCCAGATTTTTTTTTTTTTTTTTTAGGGTTAGGCTTAGTGTATACAAGTCTGCGGGTTAGGTTTAGGGTGAGGGTTTGAGATAGGTAGTAGTTGTAGTACTAAGACTGGTTAGGGTTAGTGTATACAAGTCTGCGGGTTAGGTTCAGGGTGAGGGTTTGAGATAGGTTGTAGTTGTAGTACTAAGACAAGTCTAAGTCCACATCAAGAAGGTTTTTTTTTTTTTTTTTTTTTTGGTTTAGTTTCTTTTTTTTTTTTCTTTTTTTTTGATTTTTTTTTTTTTTTTTTTGAATTTTTTTTCTTTTTTTTTCTTTTTTTCTTTTTTTTTTAATTTTTTTTTCTTTTTTTGCATGTTTCAAGTGATTTGGGATCGACTGGTAATAGTCCCCAGTGCACTTATTTTGGTGTCCCCAAGCTCTGGGACTTAGTAAAATTTACCTCAGACCTTAGGAGTGTCGTAGAGCGACGGGACCAATTCCATTAAATCCGGCATGAAAAAGTGATTCAGAAAATGTGTTGTTTGAAAAAAAATAATAATAATTGAGCTCTAGGGGCTGAAAAAACGTGTCTCTTTTGATTTGGCGGAGAGTTAGCAGTGTCGGAGAGCTACGAAACCACTTCCATCGGATTCGGGACGCTTCAAACATTTAGAAACAGTCTTGTTTGTGAAGACAGCAATTTTTTTGAATATCTTATTGAATTTTAAAGCTGCAAGGCCGCAAAATAAAGCCTAAAATGTCAACGCTTGACCTTTGGGTCTTCGGAGTGTCTTTGAGCGTCGGGAGTTGGCTCCCTAGACTCACTTTTTCCCGCTGAATACAGCCGTGGTGGTCTCGTGTCTCTACGATGTTGGGAAGTGGGTGTAATAGCCACTTAGCCGCCAGAAAACTTCTGTAAAAAACCGAGACCATTTTCCGACTCAGACCGACGAGGCGGACGCGCTGATATGTGTTTCCCAGCACACGGACTTACGGTTCTCTTAATTGGCTAGGGTTAGGGTTAGTTTTCAACGCGCGATAGCTCTTGAACGATACGTCCGTCAGACAAGTAATTGACGTTGGCGTTTCCAGCTTTCCGAGGCCTACGATCTGATATGTCCGCCATTGTCGTGCGACCCCCGTAGCCCCTAACCCTAACCCTAGATAACCCTAGTTTTACCTGATCGAAAGGCTTATAGGGTTACCGATGCTAAGAATGTGTTTTTGGTTGAAATGCTAAACTTAAAATTGAGTACCAGAAGCGAGCCACATATCATCGCGTTCGTCTTATCGATGGCTACGCGTGGACGTGACTAACTTTTATTTCTGACCTTTGTGGGAGGAGCTATCGCACTTTAAAGGCTAACCCTAGGGTTAGGAACCGTGCGACCGTGTGCGGAGAGACACATATCCAAATGTCCGTCTCGACAAGCTATATAACATACTAAAAGATGGGACCGTGTCGACCTTTGTGGGAGGAGCTATCGCACTTTAAAGGCTAACCCTAGGGTTAGGAACCGTGCGACCGTGTGCGGAGAGACACATATCCAAATGTCCGTCTCGACAAGCTATATAACATACTAAAAGATGGGACCGTGTCGACCTTTGTGGGAGGAGCTATCGCACTTTAAAGGCTAACCCTAGGGTTAGGAACCGTGCGACCGTGTGCGGAGAGACACATATCCAAATGTCCGTCTCGACAAGCTATATAACATACTAAAAGATGGGACCGTGTCGACCTTTGTGGGAGGAGCTATCGCACTTTAAAGGGTTAGGGTTAGGGTTAGGGTTAGGGCAATGGGGGTTCGCAAGATTACCGGTAATCTTACCGATAAGACCCAGGAGCCTCTGAACGTCCAGGACACAAGTATGAGACATCTAAAATTCCGTAATGGCGACCCGATTCGGAATCTGTTGTCCTCATTGATTTCTGAGCTTCCTAGCGGCAACAGCGCCACCATTTGTCTGCCATTAAAATTGCACAAAAAAATTCAAAAAAAAAAAAACTTTTGCCTACGTACTAAGTAGGCCACTGCGAATCTTTTTCCCTCTTGAGAGTTTTGTCTAAAATGTCCAGAAGGGGGCGCAACAGCGAACCCGGAAGTGTTTTGACACTTGTGTTATTTTCAAGATTTAGGGTTAGGTAATGGGGGTTCTACCGATAAGACTCAGGAGCCTCTGAGAGTCCAAAACACAAGTATGAGACATCAAAAATTCCGTAATGGCGACCCGATTCGGAATCTGTTGTCCTCATTGATTTCTGAGCTTCCTAGCGGCAACAGCGCCACCATTTGTCTGCCATTGAAATTGCACAAAAAAATTCAAAAAAAAAAAAACTTTTGCCTACGTACTAAGTAGGCCACTGCGAATCTTTTTCCCTCTTGAGAGTTTTGTCTAAAATGTCCAGAAGGGGGCGCAAAGCGAACCCGGAAGTGTTTTGACACTAAGAATGTGTTTTTGGTTGAAATGCTAAACTTAAAATTGAGTACCAGAAGCGAGCCACATATCATCGCGTTCGTCTTATCGATGGCTACGCGTGGACGTGACTAACTTTTATTTCTGACCTTTGTGGGAGGAGCTATCGCACTTTAAAGGCTAACCCTAGGGTTAGGAACCGTGCGACCGTGTGCGGAGAGACACATATCCAAATGTCCGTCTCGACAAGCTATATAACATACTAAAAGATGGGACCGTGTCGACCTTTGTGGGAGGAGCTATCGCACTTTAAAGGCTAACCCTAGGGTTAGGAACCGTGCGACCGTGTGCGGAGAGACACATATCCAAATGTCCGTCTCGACAAGCTATATAACATACTAAAAGATGGGACCGTGTCGACCTTTGTGGGAGGAGCTATCGCACTTTAAAGGCTAACCCTAGGGTTAGGAACCGTGCGACCGTGTGCGGAGAGACACATATCCAAATGTCCGTCTCGACAAGCTATATAACATACTAAAAGATGGGACCGTGTCGACCTTTGTGGGAGGAGCTATCGCACTTTAAAGGGTTAGGGTTAGGGTTAGGGTTAGGGCAATGGGGGTTCGCAAGATTACCGGTAATCTTACCGATAAGACCCAGGAGCCTCTGAACGTCCAGGACACAAGTATGAGACATCTAAAATTCCGTAATGGCGACCCGATTCGGAATCTGTTGTCCTCATTGATTTCTGAGCTTCCTAGCGGCAACAGCGCCACCATTTGTCTGCCATTAAAATTGCACAAAAAAATTCAAAAAAAAAAAAACTTTTGCCTACGTACTAAGTAGGCCACTGCGAATCTTTTTCCCTCTTGAGAGTTTTGTCTAAAATGTCCAGAAGGGGGCGCAAAGCGAACCCGGAAGTGTTTTGACACTAAGAATGTGTTTTTGGTTGAAATGCTAAACTTAAAATTGAGTACCAGAAGCGAGCCACATATCATCGCGTTCGTCTTATCGATGGCTACGCGTGGACGTGACTAACTTTTATTTCTGACCTTTGTGGGAGGAGCTATCGCACTTTAAAGGCTAACCCTAGGGTTAGGAACCGTGCGACCGTGTGCGGAGAGACACATATCCAAATGTCCGTCTCGACAAGCTATATAACATACTAAAAGATGGGACCGTGTCGACCTTTGTGGGAGGAGCTATCGCACTTTAAAGGCTAACCCTAGGGTTAGGAACCGTGCGACCGTGTGCGGAGAGACACATATCCAAATGTCCGTCTCGACAAGCTATATAACATACTAAAAGATGGGACCGTGTCGACCTTTGTGGGAGGAGCTATCGCACTTTAAAGGCTAACCCTAGGGTTAGGAACCGTGCGACCGTGTGCGGAGAGACACATATCCAAATGTCCGTCTCGACAAGCTATATAACATACTAAAAGATGGGACCGTGTCGACCTTTGTGGGAGGAGCTATCGCACTTTAAAGGGTTAGGGTTAGGGTTAGGGTTAGGGCAATGGGGGTTCGCAAGATTACCGGTAATCTTACCGATAAGACCCAGGAGCCTCTGAACGTCCAGGACACAAGTATGAGACATCTAAAATTCCGTAATGGCGACCCGATTCGGAATCTGTTGTCCTCATTGATTTCTGAGCTTCCTAGCGGCAACAGCGCCACCATTTGTCTGCCATTAAAATTGCACAAAAAAATTCAAAAAAAAAAAAACTTTTGCCTACGTACTAAGTAGGCCACTGCGAACCTTTTTCCCTCTTGAGAGTTTTGTCTAAAATGTCCAGAAGGGGGCGCAAAGCGAACCCGGAAGTGTTTTGACACTTGTGTTTTTTTCCAGATTTTTTTTTTTTTTTTTTAGGGTTAGGCTTAGTGTATACAAGTCTGCGGGTTAGGTTTAGGGTGAGGGTTTGAGATAGGTAGTAGTTGTAGTACTAAGACTGGTTAGGGTTAGTGTATACAAGTCTGCGGGTTAGGTTCAGGGTGAGGGTTTGAGATAGGTTGTAGTTGTAGTACTAAGACAAGTCTAAGTCCACATCAAGAAGGTTTTTTTTTTTTTTTTTTTTTGTTTAGTTTCTTTTTTTTTTTTCTTTTTTTTTGATTTTTTTTTTTTTTTTTTGAATTTTTTTTCTTTTTTTTTCTTTTTTTTTTGAATTTTTTTTCTTTTTTTGCATGTTTCAAGTGATTTGGGATCGACTGGTAATAGTCCCCAGTGCACTTATTTTGGTGTCCCCAAGCTCTGGGACTTAGTAAAATTTACCCCAGACCTTAGGAGTGTCGTAGAGCGACGGGACCAATTCCATTAAATCCGGCATGAAAAAGTGATTCAGAAAATGTGTTGTTTGAAAAAAAATAATAATAATTGAGCTCTAGGGGCTGAAAAAACGTGTCTCTTTTGATTTGGCGGAGAGTTAGCAGTGTCGGAGAGCTACGAAACCACTTCCATCGGATTCGGGACGCTTCAAACATTTAGAAACAGTCTTGTTTGTGAAGACAGCAATTTTTTTGAATATCTTATTGAATTTTAAAGCTGCAAGGCCGCAAAATAAAGCCTAAAATGTCAACGCTTGACCTTTGGGTCTTCGGAGTGTCTTTGAGCGTCGGGAGTTGGCTCCCTAGACTCACTTTTTCCCGCTGAATACAGCCGTGGTGGTCTCGTGTCTCTACGATGTCGGGAAGTGGGTGTAATAGCCACTTAGCCGCCAGAAAACTTCTGTAAAAAACCGAGACCATTTTCCGACTCAGAACGACGAGGCGGACGCGCTGATATGTGTTTCCCAGCACACGGACTTACGGTTCTCTTAATTGGCTAGGGTTAGGGTTAGTTTTCAACGCGCGATAGCTCTTGAACGATACGTCCGTCAGACAAGTAATTGACGTTGGCGTTTCCAGCTTTCCGAGGCCTACGATCTGATATGTCCGCCATTGTCGTGCGACCCCCGTAGCCCCTAACCCTAACCCTAGATAACCCTAGTTTTACCTGATCGAAAGGCTTATAGGGTTACCGATGCTAAGAATGTGTTTTTGGTTGAAATGCTAAACTTAAAATTGAGTACCAGAAGCGAGCCACATATCATCGCGTTCGTCTTATCGATGGCTACGCGTGGACGTGACTAACTTTTATTTCTGACCTTTGTGGGAGGAGCTATCGCACTTTAAAGGCTAACCCTAGGGTTAGGAACCGTGCGACCGTGTGCGGAGAGACACATATCCAAATGTCCGTCTCGACAAGCTATATAACATACTAAAAGATGGGACCGTGTCGACCTTTGTGGGAGGAGCTATCGCACTTTAAAGGCTAACCCTAGGGTTAGGAACCGTGCGACCGTGTGCGGAGAGACACATATCCAAATGTCCGTCTCGACAAGCTATATAACATACTAAAAGATGGGACCGTGTCGACCTTTGTGGGAGGAGCTATCGCACTTTAAAGGCTAACCCTAGGGTTAGGAACCGTGCGACCGTGTGCGGAGAGACACATATCCAAATGTCCGTCTCGACAAGCTATATAACATACTAAAAGATGGGACCGTGTCGACCTTTGTGGGAGGAGCTATCGCACTTTAAAGGGTTAGGGTTAGGGTTAGGGTTAGGGCAATGGGGGTTCGCAAGATTACCGGTAATCTTACCGATAAGACCCAGGAGCCTCTGAACGTCCAGGACACAAGTATGAGACATCTAAAATTCCGTAATGGCGACCCGATTCGGAATCTGTTGTCCTCATTGATTTCTGAGCTTCCTAGCGGCAACAGCGCCACCATTTGTCTGCCATTAAAATTGCACAAAAAAATTCAAAAAAAAAAAAACTTTTGCCTACGTACTAAGTAGGCCACTGCGAATCTTTTTCCCTCTTGAGAGTTTTGTCTAAAATGTCCAGAAGGGGGCGCAACAGCGAACCCGGAAGTGTTTTGACACTTGTGTTATTTTCAAGATTTAGGGTTAGGTAATGGGGGTTCTACCGATAAGACTCAGGAGCCTCTGAGAGTCCAAAACACAAGTATGAGACATCAGAAATTCCGTAATGGCGACCCGATTCGGAATCTGTTGTCCTCATTGATTTCTGAGCTTCCTAGCGGCAACAGCGCCACCATTTGTCTGCCATTGAAATTGCACAAAAAAATTCAAAAAAAAAAAAACTTTTGCCTACGTACTAAGTAGGCCACTGCGAATCTTTTTCCCTCTTGAGAGTTTTGTCTAAAATGTCCAGAAGGGGGCGCAAAGCGAACCCGGAAGTGTTTTGACACTAAGAATGTGTTTTTGGTTGAAATGCTAAACTTAAAATTGAGTACCAGAAGCGAGCCACATATCATCGCGTTCGTCTTATCGATGGCTACGCGTGGACGTGACTAACTTTTATTTCTGACCTTTGTGGGAGGAGCTATCGCACTTTAAAGGCTAACCCTAGGGTTAGGAACCGTGCGACCGTGTGCGGAGAGACACATATCCAAATGTCCGTCTCGACAAGCTATATAACATACTAAAAGATGGGACCGTGTCGACCTTTGTGGGAGGAGCTATCGCACTTTAAAGGCTAACCCTAGGGTTAGGAACCGTGCGACCGTGTGCGGAGAGACACATATCCAAATGTCCGTCTCGACAAGCTATATAACATACTAAAAGATGGGACCGTGTCGACCTTTGTGGGAGGAGCTATCGCACTTTAAAGGCTAACCCTAGGGTTAGGAACCGTGCGACCGTGTGCGGAGAGACACATATCCAAATGTCCGTCTCGACAAGCTATATAACATACTAAAAGATGGGACCGTGTCGACCTTTGTGGGAGGAGCTATCGCACTTTAAAGGGTTAGGGTTAGGGTTAGGGTTAGGGCAATGGGGGTTCGCAAGATTACCGGTAATCTTACCGATAAGACCCAGGAGCCTCTGAACGTCCAGGACACAAGTATGAGACATCTAAAATTCCGTAATGGCGACCCGATTCGGAATCTGTTGTCCTCATTGATTTCTGAGCTTCCTAGCGGCAACAGCGCCACCATTTGTCTGCCATTGAAATTGCACAAAAAAATTCAAAAAAAAAAAAACTTTTGCCTACGTACTAAGTAGGCCACTGCGAATCTTTTTCCCTCTTGAGAGTTTTGTCTAAAATGTCCAGAAGGGGGCGCAACAGCGAACCCGGAAGTGTTTTGACACTTGTGTTATTTTCAAGATTTAGGGTTAGGTAATGGGGGTTCTACCGATAAGACTCAGGAGCCTCTGAGAGTCCAAAACACAAGTATGAGACATCAGAAATTCCGTAATGGCGACCCGATTCGGAATCTGTTGTCCTCATTGATTTCTGAGCTTCCTAGCGGCAACAGCGCCACCATTTGTCTGCCATTGAAATTGCACAAAAAAATTCAAAAAAAAAAAAACTTTTGCCTACGTACTAAGTAGGCCACTGCGAATCTTTTTCCCTCTTGAGAGTTTTGTCTAAAATGTCCAGAAGGGGGCGCAAAGCGAACCCGGAAGTGTTTTGACACTAAGAATGTGTTTTTGGTTGAAATGCTAAACTTAAAATTGAGTACCAGAAGCGAGCCACATATCATCGCGTTCGTCTTATCGATGGCTACGCGTGGACGTGACTAACTTTTATTTCTGACCTTTGTGGGAGGAGCTATCGCACTTTAAAGGCTAACCCTAGGGTTAGGAACCGTGCGACCGTGTGCGGAGAGACACATATCCAAATGTCCGTCTCGACAAGCTATATAACATACTAAAAGATGGGACCGTGTCGACCTTTGTGGGAGGAGCTATCGCACTTTAAAGGCTAACCCTAGGGTTAGGAACCGTGCGACCGTGTGCGGAGAGACACATATCCAAATGTCCATCTCGACAAGCTATATAACATACTAAAAGATGGGACCGTGTCGACCTTTGTGGGAGGAGCTATCGCACTTTAAAGGCTAACCCTAGGGTTAGGAACCGTGCGACCGTGTGCGGAGAGACACATATCCAAATGTCCGTCTCGACAAGCTATATAACATACTAAAAGATGGGACCGTGTCGACCTTTGTGGGAGGAGCTATCGCACTTTAAAGGGTTAGGGTTAGGGTTAGGGTTAGGGCAATGGGGGTTCGCAAGATTACCGGTAATCTTACCGATAAGACCCAGGAGCCTCTGAACGTCCAGGACACAAGTATGAGACATCTAAAATTCCGTAATGGCGACCCGATTCGGAATCTGTTGTCCTCATTGATTTCTGAGCTTCCTAGCGGCAACAGCGCCACCATTTGTCTGCCATTGAAATTGCACAAAAAAATTCAAAAAAAAAAAAACTTTTGCCTACGTACTAAGTAGGCCACTGCGAATCTTTTTCCCTCTTGAGAGTTTTGTCTAAAATGTCCAGAAGGGGGCGCAAAGCGAACCCGGAAGTGTTTTGACACTAAGAATGTGTTTTTGGTTGAAATGCTAAACTTAAAATTGAGTACCAGAAGCGAGCCACATATCATCGCGTTCGTCTTATCGATGGCTACGCGTGGACGTGACTAACTTTTATTTCTGACCTTTGTGGGAGGAGCTATCGCACTTTAAAGGCTAACCCTAGGGTTAGGAACCGTGCGACCGTGTGCGGAGAGACACATATCCAAATGTCCGTCTCGACAAGCTATATAACATACTAAAAGATGGGACCGTGTCGACCTTTGTGGGAGGAGCTATCGCACTTTAAAGGCTAACCCTAGGGTTAGGAACCGTGCGACCGTGTGCGGAGAGACACATATCCAAATGTCCGTCTCGACAAGCTATATAACATACTAAAAGATGGGACCGTGTCGACCTTTGTGGGAGGAGCTATCGCACTTTAAAGGCTAACCCTAGGGTTAGGAACCGTGCGACCGTGTGCGGAGAGACACATATCCAAATGTCCGTCTCGACAAGCTATATAACATACTAAAAGATGGGACCGTGTCGACCTTTGTGGGAGGAGCTATCGCACTTTAAAGGGTTAGGGTTAGGGTTAGGGTTAGGGCAATGGGGGTTCGCAAGATTACCGGTAATCTTACCGATAAGACCCAGGAGCCTCTGAACGTCCAGGACACAAGTATGAGACATCTAAAATTCCGTAATGGCGACCCGATTCGGAATCTGTTGTCCTCATTGATTTCTGAGCTTCCTAGCGGCAACAGCGCCACCATTTGTCTGCCATTAAAATTGCACAAAAAAATTCAAAAAAAAAAAAACTTTTGCCTACGTACTAAGTAGGCCACTGCGAATCTTTTTCCCTCTTGAGAGTTTTGTCTAAAATGTCCAGAAGGGGGCGCAAAGCGAACCCGGAAGTGTTTTGACACTAAGAATGTGTTTTTGGTTGAAATGCTAAACTTAAAATTGAGTACCAGAAGCGAGCCACATATCATCGCGTTCGTCTTATCGATGGCTACGCGTGGACGTGACTAACTTTTATTTCTGACCTTTGTGGGAGGAGCTATCGCACTTTAAAGGCTAACCCTAGGGTTAGGAACCGTGCGACCGTGTGCGGAGAGACACATATCCAAATGTCCGTCTCGACAAGCTATATAACATACTAAAAGATGGGACCGTGTCGACCTTTGTGGGAGGAGCTATCGCACTTTAAAGGGTTAGGGTTAGGGTTAGGGTTAGGGCAATGGGGGTTCGCAAGATTACCGGTAATCTTACCGATAAGACCCAGGAGCCTCTGAACGTCCAGGACACAAGTATGAGACATCTAAAATTCCGTAATGGCGACCCGATTCGGAATCTGTTGTCCTCATTGATTTCTGAGCTTCCTAGCGGCAACAGCGCCACCATTTGTCTGCCATTGAAATTGCACAAAGAAATTCAAAAAAAAAAAAACTTTTGCCTACGTACTAAGTAGGCCACTGCGAATCTTTTTCCCTCTTGAGAGTTTTGTCTAAAATGTCCAGAAGGGGGCGCAAAGCGAACCCGGAAGTGTTTTGACACTAAGAATGTGTTTTTGGTTGAAATGCTAAACTTAAAATTGAGTACCAGAAGCGAGCCACATATCATCGCGTTCGTCTTATCGATGGCTACGCGTGGACGTGACTAACTTTTATTTCTGACCTTTGTGGGAGGAGCTATCGCACTTTAAAGGCTAACCCTAGGGTTAGGAACCGTGCGACCGTGTGCGGAGAGACACATATCCAAATGTCCGTCTCGACAAGCTATATAACATACTAAAAGATGGGACCGTGTCGACCTTTGTGGGAGGAGCTATCGCACTTTAAAGGCTAACCCTAGGGTTAGGAACCGTGCGACCGTGTGCGGAGAGACACATATCCAAATGTCCGTCTCGACAAGCTATATAACATACTAAAAGATGGGACCGTGTCGACCTTTGTGGGAGGAGCTATCGCACTTTAAAGGCTAACCCTAGGGTTAGGAACCGTGCGACCGTGTGCGGAGAGACACATATCCAAATGTCCGTCTCGACAAGCTATATAACATACTAAAAGATGGGACCGTGTCGACCTTTGTGGGAGGAGCTATCGCACTTTAAAGGGTTAGGGTTAGGGTTAGGGTTAGGGCAATGGGGGTTCGCAAGATTACCGGTAATCTTACCGATAAGACCCAGGAGCCTCTGAACGTCCAGGACACAAGTATGAGACATCTAAAATTCCGTAATGGCGACCCGATTCGGAATCTGTTGTCCTCATTGATTTCTGAGCTTCCTAGCGGCAACAGCGCCACCATTTGTCTGCCATTAAAATTGCACAAAAAAATTCAAAAAAAAAAAAACTTTTGCCTACGTACTAAGTAGGCCACTGCGAATCTTTTTCCCTCTTGAGAGTTTTGTCTAAAATGTCCAGAAGGGGGCGCAAAGCGAACCCGGAAGTGTTTTGACACTAAGAATGTGTTTTTGGTTGAAATGCTAAACTTAAAATTGAGTACCAGAAGCGAGCCACATATCATCGCGTTCGTCTTATCGATGGCTACGCGTGGACGTGACTAACTTTTATTTCTGACCTTTGTGGGAGGAGCTATCGCACTTTAAAGGCTAACCCTAGGGTTAGGAACCGTGCGACCGTGTGCGGAGAGACACATATCCAAATGTCCGTCTCGACAAGCTATATAACATACTAAAAGATGGGACCGTGTCGACCTTTGTGGGAGGAGCTATCGCACTTTAAAGGCTAACCCTAGGGTTAGGAACCGTGCGACCGTGTGCGGAGAGACACATATCCAAATGTCCGTCTCGACAAGCTATATAACATACTAAAAGATGGGACCGTGTCGACCTTTGTGGGAGGAGCTATCGCACTTTAAAGGCTAACCCTAGGGTTAGGAACCGTGCGACCGTGTGCGGAGAGACACATATCCAAATGTCCGTCTCGACAAGCTATATAACATACTAAAAGATGGGACCGTGTCGACCTTTGTGGGAGGAGCTATCGCACTTTAAAGGGTTAGGGTTAGGGTTAGGGTTAGGGCAATGGGGGTTCGCAAGATTACCGGTAATCTTACCGATAAGACCCAGGAGCCTCTGAACGTCCAGGACACAAGTATGAGACATCTAAAATTCCGTAATGGCGACCCGATTCGGAATCTGTTGTCCTCATTGATTTCTGAGCTTCCTAGCGGCAACAGCGCCACCATTTGTCTGCCATTAAAATTGCACAAAAAAATTCAAAAAAAAAAAAACTTTTGCCTACGTACTAAGTAGGCCACTGCGAATCTTTTTCCCTCTTGAGAGTTTTGTCTAAAATGTCCAGAAGGGGGCGCAAAGCGAACCCGGAAGTGTTTTGACACTAAGAATGTGTTTTTGGTTGAAATGCTAAACTTAAAATTGAGTACCAGAAGCGAGCCACATATCATCGCGTTCGTCTTATCGATGGCTACGCGTGGACGTGACTAACTTTTATTTCTGACCTTTGTGGGAGGAGCTATCGCACTTTAAAGGCTAACCCTAGGGTTAGGAACCGTGCGACCGTGTGCGGAGAGACACATATCCAAATGTCCGTCTCGACAAGCTATATAACATACTAAAAGATGGGACCGTGTCGACCTTTGTGGGAGGAGCTATCGCACTTTAAAGGCTAACCCTAGGGTTAGGAACCGTGCGACCGTGTGCGGAGAGACACATATCCAAATGTCCGTCTCGACAAGCTATATAACATACTAAAAGATGGGACCGTGTCGACCTTTGTGGGAGGAGCTATCGCACTTTAAAGGCTAACCCTAGGGTTAGGAACCGTGCGACCGTGTGCGGAGAGACACATATCCAAATGTCCGTCTCGACAAGCTATATAACATACTAAAAGATGGGACCGTGTCGACCTTTGTGGGAGGAGCTATCGCACTTTAAAGGGTTAGGGTTAGGGTTAGGGTTAGGGCAATGGGGGTTCGCAAGATTACCGGTAATCTTACCGATAAGACCCAGGAGCCTCTGAACGTCCAGGACACAAGTATGAGACATCTAAAATTCCGTAATGGCGACCCGATTCGGAATCTGTTGTCCTCATTGATTTCTGAGCTTCCTAGCGGCAACAGCGCCACCATTTGTCTGCCATTGAAATTGCACAAAAAAATTCAAAAAAAAAAAAACTTTTGCCTACGTACTAAGTAGGCCACTGCGAATCTTTTTCCCTCTTGAGAGTTTTGTCTAAAATGTCCAGAAGGGGGCGCAAAGCGAACCCGGAAGTGTTTTGACACTAAGAATGTGTTTTTGGTTGAAATGCTAAACTTAAAATTGAGTACCAGAAGCGAGCCACATATCATCGCGTTCGTCTTATCGATGGCTACGCGTGGACGTGACTAACTTTTATTTCTGACCTTTGTGGGAGGAGCTATCGCACTTTAAAGGCTAACCCTAGGGTTAGGAACCGTGCGACCGTGTGCGGAGAGACACATATCCAAATGTCCGTCTCGACAAGCTATATAACATACTAAAAGATGGGACCGTGTCGACCTTTGTGGGAGGAGCTATCGCACTTTAAAGGCTAACCCTAGGGTTAGGAACCGTGCGACCGTGTGCGGAGAGACACATATCCAAATGTCCGTCTCGACAAGCTATATAACATACTAAAAGATGGGACCGTGTCGACCTTTGTGGGAGGAGCTATCGCACTTTAAAGGGTTAGGGTTAGGGTTAGGGTTAGGGCAATGGGGGTTCGCAAGATTACCGGTAATCTTACCGATAAGACCCAGGAGCCTCTGAACGTCCAGGACACAAGTATGAGACATCTAAAATTCCGTAATGGCGACCCGATTCGGAATCTGTTGTCCTCATTGATTTCTGAGCTTCCTAGCGGCAACAGCGCCACCATTTGTCTGCCATTAAAATTGCACAAAAAAATTCAAAAAAAAAAAAACTTTTGCCTACGTACTAAGTAGGCCACTGCGAATCTTTTTCCCTCTTGAGAGTTTTGTCTAAAATGTCCAGAAGGGGGCGCAAAGCGAACCCGGAAGTGTTTTGACACTAAGAATGTGTTTTTGGTTGAAATGCTAAACTTAAAATTGAGTACCAGAAGCGAGCCACATATCATCGCGTTCGTCTTATCGATGGCTACGCGTGGACGTGACTAACTTTTATTTCTGACCTTTGTGGGAGGAGCTATCGCACTTTAAAGGCTAACCCTAGGGTTAGGAACCGTGCGACCGTGTGCGGAGAGACACATATCCAAATGTCCGTCTCGACAAGCTATATAACATACTAAAAGATGGGACCGTGTCGACCTTTGTGGGAGGAGCTATCGCACTTTAAAGGCTAACCCTAGGGTTAGGAACCGTGCGACCGTGTGCGGAGAGACACATATCCAAATGTCCGTCTCGACAAGCTATATAACATACTAAAAGATGGGACCGTGTCGACCTTTGTGGGAGGAGCTATCGCACTTTAAAGGCTAACCCTAGGGTTAGGAACCGTGCGACCGTGTGCGGAGAGACACATATCCAAATGTCCGTCTCGACAAGCTATATAACATACTAAAAGATGGGACCGTGTCGACCTTTGTGGGAGGAGCTATCGCACTTTAAAGGCTAACCCTAGGGTTAGGAACCGTGCGACCGTGTGCGGAGAGACACATATCCAAATGTCCGTCTCGACAAGCTATATAACATACTAAAAGATGGGACCGTGTCGACCTTTGTGGGAGGAGCTATCGCACTTTAAAGGGTTAGGGTTAGGGTTAGGGTTAGGGCAATGGGGGTTCGCAAGATTACCGGTAATCTTACCGATAAGACCCAGGAGCCTCTGAACGTCCAGGACACAAGTATGAGACATCTAAAATTCCGTAATGGCGACCCGATTCGGAATCTGTTGTCCTCATTGATTTCTGAGCTTCCTAGCGGCAACAGCGCCACCATTTGTCTGCCATTAAAATTGCACAAAAAAATTCAAAAAAAAAAAAGCTTTTGCCTACGTACTAAGTAGGCCACTGCGAATCTTTTTCCCTCTTGAGAGTTTTGTCTAAAATGTCCAGAAGGGGGCGCAAAGCGAACCCGGAAGTGTTTTGACACGTGTTTTTTTCCAGATTTTTTTTTTTTTTTTTAGGGTTAGGCTTAGTGTATACAAGTCTGCGGGTTAGGTTTAGGGTGAGGGTTTGAGATAGGTAGTAGTTGTAGTACTAAGACTGGTTAGGGTTAGTGTATACAAGTCTGCGGGTTAGGTTCAGGGTGAGGGTTTGAGATAGGTTGTAGTTGTAGTACTAAGACAAGTCTAAGTCCACATCAAGAAGGTTTTTTTTTTTTTTTTTTTTTTGGTTTAGTTTCTTTTTTTTTTTGAATTTTTTTTCTTTTTTTTTCTTTTTTTCTTTTTTTTTTTAATTTTTTTTCTTTTTTTGCATGTTTCAAGTGATTTGGGATCGACTGGTAATAGTCCCCAGTGCACTTATTTTGGTGTCCCCAAGCTCTGGGACTTAGTAAAATTTACCCCAGACCTTAGGAGTGTCGTAGAGCGACGGGACCAATTCCATTAAATCCGGCATGAAAAAGTGATTCAGAAAATGTGTTGTTTGAAAAAAAAAAATAATAATTGAGCTCTAGGGGCTGAAAAAACGTGTCTCTTTTGATTTGGCGGAGAGTTAGCAGTGTCGGAGAGCTACGAAACCACTTCCATCGGATTCGGGACGCTTCAAACATTTAGAAACAGTCTTGTTTGTGAAGACAGCAATTTTTTTGAATATCTTATTGAATTTTAAAGCTGCAAGGCCGCAAAATAAAGCCTAAAATGTCAACGCTTGACCTTTGGGTCTTCGGAGTGTCTTTGAGCGTCGGGAGTTGGCTCCCTAGACTCACTTTTTCCCGCTGAATACAGCCGTGGTGGTCTCGTGTCTCTACGATGTCGGGAAGTGGGTGTAATAGCCACTTAGCCGCCAGAAAACTTCTGTAAAAAACCGAGACCATTTTCCGACTCAGAACGACGAGGCGGACGCGCTGATATGTGTTTCCCAGCACACGGACTTACGGTTCTCTTAATTGGCTAGGGTTAGGGTTAGTTTTCAACGCGCGATAGCTCTTGAACGATACGTCCGTCAGACAAGTAATTGACGTTGGCGTTTCCAGCTTTCCGAGGCCTACGATCTGATATGTCCGCCATTGTCGTGCGACCCCCGTAGCCCCTAACCCTAACCCTAGATAACCCTAGTTTTACCTGATCGAAAGGCTTATAGGGTTACCGATGCTAAGAATGTGTTTTTGGTTGAAATGCTAAACTTAAAATTGAGTACCAGAAGCGAGCCACATATCATCGCGTTCGTCTTATCGATGGCTACGCGTGGACGTGACTAACTTTTATTTCTGACCTTTGTGGGAGGAGCTATCGCACTTTAAAGGCTAACCCTAGGGTTAGGAACCGTGCGACCGTGTGCGGAGAGACACATATCCAAATGTCCGTCTCGACAAGCTATATAACATACTAAAAGATGGGACCGTGTCGACCTTTGTGGGAGGAGCTATCGCACTTTAAAGGCTAACCCTAGGGTTAGGAACCGTGCGACCGTGTGCGGAGAGACACATATCCAAATGTCCGTCTCGACAAGCTATATAACATACTAAAAGATGGGACCGTGTCGACCTTTGTGGGAGGAGCTATCGCACTTTAAAGGCTAACCCTAGGGTTAGGAACCGTGCGACCGTGTGCGGAGAGACACATATCCAAATGTCCGTCTCGACAAGCTATATAACATACTAAAAGATGGGACCGTGTCGACCTTTGTGGGAGGAGCTATCGCACTTTAAAGGGTTAGGGTTAGGGTTAGGGTTAGGGCAATGGGGGTTCGCAAGATTACCGGTAATCTTACCGATAAGACCCAGGAGCCTCTGAACGTCCAGGACACAAGTATGAGACATCTAAAATTCCGTAATGGCGACCCGATTCGGAATCTGTTGTCCTCATTGATTTCTGAGCTTCCTAGCGGCAACAGCGCCACCATTTGTCTGCCATTAAAATTGCACAAAAAAATTCAAAAAAAAAAAAACTTTTGCCTACGTACTAAGTAGGCCACTGCGAATCTTTTTCCCTCTTGAGAGTTTTGTCTAAAATGTCCAGAAGGGGGCGCAACAGCGAACCCGGAAGTGTTTTGACACTTGTGTTATTTTCAAGATTTAGGGTTAGGTAATGGGGGTTCTACCGATAAGACTCAGGAGCCTCTGAGAGTCCAAAACACAAGTATGAGACATCAGAAATTCCGTAATGGCGACCCGATTCGGAATCTGTTGTCCTCATTGATTTCTGAGCTTCCTAGCGGCAACAGCGCCACCATTTGTCTGCCATTGAAATTGCACAAAAAAATTCAAAAAAAAAAAAACTTTTGCCTACGTACTAAGTAGGCCACTGCGAATCTTTTTCCCTCTTGAGAGTTTTGTCTAAAATGTCCAGAAGGGGGCGCAAAGCGAACCCGGAAGTGTTTTGACACTAAGAATGTGTTTTTGGTTGAAATGCTAAACTTAAAATTGAGTACCAGAAGCGAGCCACATATCATCGCGTTCGTCTTATCGATGGCTACGCGTGGACGTGACTAACTTTTATTTCTGACCTTTGTGGGAGGAGCTATCGCACTTTAAAGGCTAACCCTAGGGTTAGGAACCGTGCGACCGTGTGCGGAGAGACACATATCCAAATGTCCGTCTCGACAAGCTATATAACATACTAAAAGATGGGACCGTGTCGACCTTTGTGGGAGGAGCTATCGCACTTTAAAGGCTAACCCTAGGGTTAGGAACCGTGCGACCGTGTGCGGAGAGACACATATCCAAATGTCCGTCTCGACAAGCTATATAACATACTAAAAGATGGGACCGTGTCGACCTTTGTGGGAGGAGCTATCGCACTTTAAAGGCTAACCCTAGGGTTAGGAACCGTGCGACCGTGTGCGGAGAGACACATATCCAAATGTCCGTCTCGACAAGCTATATAACATACTAAAAGATGGGACCGTGTCGACCTTTGTGGGAGGAGCTATCGCACTTTAAAGGGTTAGGGTTAGGGTTAGGGTTAGGGCAATGGGGGTTCGCAAGATTACCGGTAATCTTACCGATAAGACCCAGGAGCCTCTGAACGTCCAGGACACAAGTATGAGACATCTAAAATTCCGTAATGGCGACCCGATTCGGAATCTGTTGTCCTCATTGATTTCTGAGCTTCCTAGCGGCAACAGCGCCACCATTTGTCTGCCATTGAAATTGCACAAAAAAATTCAAAAAAAAAAAAACTTTTGCCTACGTACTAAGTAGGCCACTGCGAATCTTTTTCCCTCTTGAGAGTTTTGTCTAAAATGTCCAGAAGGGGGCGCAAAGCGAACCCGGAAGTGTTTTGACACTAAGAATGTGTTTTTGGTTGAAATGCTAAACTTAAAATTGAGTACCAGAAGCGAGCCACATATCATCGCGTTCGTCTTATCGATGGCTACGCGTGGACGTGACTAACTTTTATTTCTGACCTTTGTGGGAGGAGCTATCGCACTTTAAAGGCTAACCCTAGGGTTAGGAACCGTGCGACCGTGTGCGGAGAGACACATATCCAAATGTCCGTCTCGACAAGCTATATAACATACTAAAAGATGGGACCGTGTCGACCTTTGTGGGAGGAGCTATCGCACTTTAAAGGCTAACCCTAGGGTTAGGAACCGTGCGACCGTGTGCGGAGAGACACATATCCAAATGTCCGTCTCGACAAGCTATATAACATACTAAAAGATGGGACCGTGTCGACCTTTGTGGGAGGAGCTATCGCACTTTAAAGGCTAACCCTAGGGTTAGGAACCGTGCGACCGTGTGCGGAGAGACACATATCCAAATGTCCGTCTCGACAAGCTATATAACATACTAAAAGATGGGACCGTGTCGACCTTTGTGGGAGGAGCTATCGCACTTTAAAGGGTTAGGGTTAGGGTTAGGGTTAGGGCAATGGGGGTTCGCAAGATTACCGGTAATCTTACCGATAAGACCCAGGAGCCTCTGAACGTCCAGGACACAAGTATGAGACATCTAAAATTCCGTAATGGCGACCCGATTCGGAATCTGTTGTCCTCATTGATTTCTGAGCTTCCTAGCGGCAACAGCGCCACCATTTGTCTGCCATTGAAATTGCACAAAAAAATTCAAAAAAAAAAAAACTTTTGCCTACGTACTAAGTAGGCCACTGCGAATCTTTTTCCCTCTTGAGAGTTTTGTCTAAAATGTCCAGAAGGGGGCGCAAAGCGAACCCGGAAGTGTTTTGACACTAAGAATGTGTTTTTGGTTGAAATGCTAAACTTAAAATTGAGTACCAGAAGCGAGCCACATATCATCGCGTTCGTCTTATCGATGGCTACGCGTGGACGTGACTAACTTTTATTTCTGACCTTTGTGGGAGGAGCTATCGCACTTTAAAGGCTAACCCTAGGGTTAGGAACCGTGCGACCGTGTGCGGAGAGACACATATCCAAATGTCCGTCTCGACAAGCTATATAACATACTAAAAGATGGGACCGTGTCGACCTTTGTGGGAGGAGCTATCGCACTTTAAAGGCTAACCCTAGGGTTAGGAACCGTGCGACCGTGTGCGGAGAGACACATATCCAAATGTCCGTCTCGACAAGCTATATAACATACTAAAAGATGGGACCGTGTCGACCTTTGTGGGAGGAGCTATCGCACTTTAAAGGCTAACCCTAGGGTTAGGAACCGTGCGACCGTGTGCGGAGAGACACATATCCAAATGTCCGTCTCGACAAGCTATATAACATACTAAAAGATGGGACCGTGTCGACCTTTGTGGGAGGAGCTATCGCACTTTAAAGGGTTAGGGTTAGGGTTAGGGTTAGGGCAATGGGGGTTCGCAAGATTACCGGTAATCTTACCGATAAGACCCAGGAGCCTCTGAACGTCCAGGACACAAGTATGAGACATCTAAAATTCCGTAATGGCGACCCGATTCGGAATCTGTTGTCCTCATTGATTTCTGAGCTTCCTAGCGGCAACAGCGCCACCATTTGTCTGCCATTAAAATTGCACAAAAAAATTCAAAAAAAAAAAAACTTTTGCCTACGTACTAAGTAGGCCACTGCGAATCTTTTTCCCTCTTGAGAGTTTTGTCTAAAATGTCCAGAAGGGGGCGCAAAGCGAACCCGGAAGTGTTTTGACACTAAGAATGTGTTTTTGGTTGAAATGCTAAACTTAAAATTGAGTACCAGAAGCGAGCCACATATCATCGCGTTCGTCTTATCGATGGCTACGCGTGGACGTGACTAACTTTTATTTCTGACCTTTGTGGGAGGAGCTATCGCACTTTAAAGGCTAACCCTAGGGTTAGGAACCGTGCGACCGTGTGCGGAGAGACACATATCCAAATGTCCGTCTCGACAAGCTATATAACATACTAAAAGATGGGACCGTGTCGACCTTTGTGGGAGGAGCTATCGCACTTTAAAGGCTAACCCTAGGGTTAGGAACCGTGCGACCGTGTGCGGAGAGACACATATCCAAATGTCCGTCTCGACAAGCTATATAACATACTAAAAGATGGGACCGTGTCGACCTTTGTGGGAGGAGCTATCGCACTTTAAAGGCTAACCCTAGGGTTAGGAACCGTGCGACCGTGTGCGGAGAGACACATATCCAAATGTCCGTCTCGACAAGCTATATAACATACTAAAAGATGGGACCGTGTCGACCTTTGTGGGAGGAGCTATCGCACTTTAAAGGGTTAGGGTTAGGGTTAGGGTTAGGGCAATGGGGGTTCGCAAGATTACCGGTAATCTTACCGATAAGACCCAGGAGCCTCTGAACGTCCAGGACACAAGTATGAGACATCTAAAATTCCGTAATGGCGACCCGATTCGGAATCTGTTGTCCTCATTGATTTCTGAGCTTCCTAGCGGCAACAGCGCCACCATTTGTCTGCCATTAAAATTGCACAAAAAAATTCAAAAAAAAAAAAAACTTTTGCCTACGTACTAAGTAGGCCACTGCGAATCTTTTTCCCTCTTGAGAGTTTTGTCTAAAATGTCCAGAAGGGGGCGCAACAGCGAACCCGGAAGTGTTTTGACACTTGTGTTATTTTCAAGATTTAGGGTTAGGTAATGGGGGTTCTACCGATAAGACTCAGGAGCCTCTGAGAGTCCAAAACACAAGTATGAGACATCAGAAATTCCGTAATGGCGACCCGATTCGGAATCTGTTGTCCTCATTGATTTCTGAGCTTCCTAGCGGCAACAGCGCCACCATTTGTCTGCCATTGAAATTGCACAAAAAAATTCAAAAAAAAAAAAACTTTTGCCTACGTACTAAGTAGGCCACTGCGAATCTTTTTCCCTCTTGAGAGTTTTGTCTAAAATGTCCAGAAGGGGGCGCAAAGCGAACCCGGAAGTGTTTTGACACTAAGAATGTGTTTTTGGTTGAAATGCTAAACTTAAAATTGAGTACCAGAAGCGAGCCACATATCATCGCGTTCGTCTTATCGATGGCTACGCGTGGACGTGACTAACTTTTATTTCTGACCTTTGTGGGAGGAGCTATCGCACTTTAAAGGCTAACCCTAGGGTTAGGAACCGTGCGACCGTGTGCGGAGAGACACATATCCAAATGTCCGTCTCGACAAGCTATATAACATACTAAAAGATGGGACCGTGTCGACCTTTGTGGGAGGAGCTATCGCACTTTAAAGGCTAACCCTAGGGTTAGGAACCGTGCGACCGTGTGCGGAGAGACACATATCCAAATGTCCGTCTCGACAAGCTATATAACATACTAAAAGATGGGACCGTGTCGACCTTTGTGGGAGGAGCTATCGCACTTTAAAGGCTAACCCTAGGGTTAGGAACCGTGCGACCGTGTGCGGAGAGACACATATCCAAATGTCCGTCTCGACAAGCTATATAACATACTAAAAGATGGGACCGTGTCGACCTTTGTGGGAGGAGCTATCGCACTTTAAAGGGTTAGGGTTAGGGTTAGGGTTAGGGCAATGGGGGTTCGCAAGATTACCGGTAATCTTACCGATAAGACCCAGGAGCCTCTGAACGTCCAGGACACAAGTATGAGACATCTAAAATTCCGTAATGGCGACCCGATTCGGAATCTGTTGTCCTCATTGATTTCTGAGCTTCCTAGCGGCAACAGCGCCACCATTTGTCTGCCATTGAAATTGCACAAAAAAATTCAAAAAAAAAAAAACTTTTGCCTACGTACTAAGTAGGCCACTGCGAATCTTTTTCCCTCTTGAGAGTTTTGTCTAAAATGTCCAGAAGGGGGCGCAAAGCGAACCCGGAAGTGTTTTGACACTAAGAATGTGTTTTTGGTTGAAATGCTAAACTTAAAATTGAGTACCAGAAGCGAGCCACATATCATCGCGTTCGTCTTATCGATGGCTACGCGTGGACGTGACTAACTTTTATTTCTGACCTTTGTGGGAGGAGCTATCGCACTTTAAAGGCTAACCCTAGGGTTAGGAACCGTGCGACCGTGTGCGGAGAGACACATATCCAAATGTCCGTCTCGACAAGCTATATAACATACTAAAAGATGGGACCGTGTCGACCTTTGTGGGAGGAGCTATCGCACTTTAAAGGCTAACCCTAGGGTTAGGAACCGTGCGACCGTGTGCGGAGAGACACATATCCAAATGTCCGTCTCGACAAGCTATATAACATACTAAAAGATGGGACCGTGTCGACCTTTGTGGGAGGAGCTATCGCACTTTAAAGGCTAACCCTAGGGTTAGGAACCGTGCGACCGTGTGCGGAGAGACACATATCCAAATGTCCGTCTCGACAAGCTATATAACATACTAAAAGATGGGACCGTGTCGACCTTTGTGGGAGGAGCTATCGCACTTTAAAGGGTTAGGGTTAGGGTTAGGGTTAGGGCAATGGGGGTTCGCAAGATTACCGGTAATCTTACCGATAAGACCCAGGAGCCTCTGAACGTCCAGGACACAAGTATGAGACATCTAAAATTCCGTAATGGCGACCCGATTCGGAATCTGTTGTCCTCATTGATTTCTGAGCTTCCTAGCGGCAACAGCGCCACCATTTGTCTGCCATTAAAATTGCACAAAAAAATTCAAAAAAAAAAAAACTTTTGCCTACGTACTAAGTAGGCCACTGCGAATCTTTTTCCCTCTTGAGAGTTTTGTCTAAAATGTCCAGAAGGGGGCGCAAAGCGAACCCGGAAGTGTTTTGACACTAAGAATGTGTTTTTGGTTGAAATGCTAAACTTAAAATTGAGTACCAGAAGCGAGCCACATATCATCGCGTTCGTCTTATCGATGGCTACGCGTGGACGTGACTAACTTTTATTTCTGACCTTTGTGGGAGGAGCTATCGCACTTTAAAGGCTAACCCTAGGGTTAGGAACCGTGCGACCGTGTGCGGAGAGACACATATCCAAATGTCCGTCTCGACAAGCTATATAACATACTAAAAGATGGGACCGTGTCGACCTTTGTGGGAGGAGCTATCGCACTTTAAAGGCTAACCCTAGGGTTAGGAACCGTGCGACCGTGTGCGGAGAGACACATATCCAAATGTCCGTCTCGACAAGCTATATAACATACTAAAAGATGGGACCGTGTCGACCTTTGTGGGAGGAGCTATCGCACTTTAAAGGCTAACCCTAGGGTTAGGAACCGTGCGACCGTGTGCGGAGAGACACATATCCAAATGTCCGTCTCGACAAGCTATATAACATACTAAAAGATGGGACCGTGTCGACCTTTGTGGGAGGAGCTATCGCACTTTAAAGGGTTAGGGTTAGGGTTAGGGTTAGGGCAATGGGGGTTCGCAAGATTACCGGTAATCTTACCGATAAGACCCAGGAGCCTCTGAACGTCCAGGACACAAGTATGAGACATCTAAAATTCCGTAATGGCGACCCGATTCGGAATCTGTTGTCCTCATTGATTTCTGAGCTTCCTAGCGGCAACAGCGCCACCATTTGTCTGCCATTGAAATTGCACAAAAAAATTCAAAAAAAAAAAAACTTTTGCCTACGTACTAAGTAGGCCACTGCGAATCTTTTTCCCTCTTGAGAGTTTTGTCTAAAATGTCCAGAAGGGGGCGCAAAGCGAACCCGGAAGTGTTTTGACACTAAGAATGTGTTTTTGGTTGAAATGCTAAACTTAAAATTGAGTACCAGAAGCGAGCCACATATCATCGCGTTCGTCTTATCGATGGCTACGCGTGGACGTGACTAACTTTTATTTCTGACCTTTGTGGGAGGAGCTATCGCACTTTAAAGGCTAACCCTAGGGTTAGGAACCGTGCGACCGTGTGCGGAGAGACACATATCCAAATGTCCGTCTCGACAAGCTATATAACATACTAAAAGATGGGACCGTGTCGACCTTTGTGGGAGGAGCTATCGCACTTTAAAGGCTAACCCTAGGGTTAGGAACCGTGCGACCGTGTGCGGAGAGACACATATCCAAATGTCCGTCTCGACAAGCTATATAACATACTAAAAGATGGGACCGTGTCGACCTTTGTGGGAGGAGCTATCGCACTTTAAAGGCTAACCCTAGGGTTAGGAACCGTGCGACCGTGTGCGGAGAGACACATATCCAAATGTCCGTCTCGACAAGCTATATAACATACTAAAAGATGGGACCGTGTCGACCTTTGTGGGAGGAGCTATCGCACTTTAAAGGGTTAGGGTTAGGGTTAGGGTTAGGGCAATGGGGGTTCGCAAGATTACCGGTAATCTTACCGATAAGACCCAGGAGCCTCTGAACGTCCAGGACACAAGTATGAGACATCTAAAATTCCGTAATGGCGACCCGATTCGGAATCTGTTGTCCTCATTGATTTCTGAGCTTCCTAGCGGCAACAGCGCCACCATTTGTCTGCCATTAAAATTGCACAAAAAAATTCAAAAAAAAAAAAACTTTTGCCTACGTACTAAGTAGGCCACTGCGAATCTTTTTCCCTCTTGAGAGTTTTGTCTAAAATGTCCAGAAGGGGGCGCAAAGCGAACCCGGAAGTGTTTTGACACTAAGAATGTGTTTTTGGTTGAAATGCTAAACTTAAAATTGAGTACCAGAAGCGAGCCACATATCATCGCGTTCGTCTTATCGATGGCTACGCGTGGACGTGACTAACTTTTATTTCTGACCTTTGTGGGAGGAGCTATCGCACTTTAAAGGCTAACCCTAGGGTTAGGAACCGTGCGACCGTGTGCGGAGAGACACATATCCAAATGTCCGTCTCGACAAGCTATATAACATACTAAAAGATGGGACCGTGTCGACCTTTGTGGGAGGAGCTATCGCACTTTAAAGGCTAACCCTAGGGTTAGGAACCGTGCGACCGTGTGCGGAGAGACACATATCCAAATGTCCGTCTCGACAAGCTATATAACATACTAAAAGATGGGACCGTGTCGACCTTTGTGGGAGGAGCTATCGCACTTTAAAGGCTAACCCTAGGGTTAGGAACCGTGCGACCGTGTGCGGAGAGACACATATCCAAATGTCCGTCTCGACAAGCTATATAACATACTAAAAGATGGGACCGTGTCGACCTTTGTGGGAGGAGCTATCGCACTTTAAAGGGTTAGGGTTAGGGTTAGGGTTAGGGCAATGGGGGTTCGCAAGATTACCGGTAATCTTACCGATAAGACCCAGGAGCCTCTGAACGTCCAGGACACAAGTATGAGACATCTAAAATTCCGTAATGGCGACCCGATTCGGAATCTGTTGTCCTCATTGATTTCTGAGCTTCCTAGCGGCAACAGCGCCACCATTTGTCTGCCATTAAAATTGCACAAAAAAATTCAAAAAAAAAAAAACTTTTGCCTACGTACTAAGTAGGCCACTGCGAATCTTTTTCCCTCTTGAGAGTTTTGTCTAAAATGTCCAGAAGGGGGCGCAACAGCGAACCCGGAAGTGTTTTGACACTTGTGTTATTTTCAAGATTTAGGGTTAGGTAATGGGGGTTCTACCGATAAGACTCAGGAGCCTCTGAGAGTCCAAAACACAAGTATGAGACATCAAAAATTCCGTAATGGCGACCCGATTCGGAATCTGTTGTCCTCATTGATTTCTGAGCTTCCTAGCGGCAACAGCGCCACCATTTGTCTGCCATTGAAATTGCACAAAAAAATTCAAAAAAAAAAAAACTTTTGCCTACGTACTAAGTAGGCCACTGCGAATCTTTTTCCCTCTTGAGAGTTTTGTCTAAAATGTCCAGAAGGGGGCGCAAAGCGAACCCGGAAGTGTTTTGACACTAAGAATGTGTTTTTGGTTGAAATGCTAAACTTAAAATTGAGTACCAGAAGCGAGCCACATATCATCGCGTTCGTCTTATCGATGGCTACGCGTGGACGTGACTAACTTTTATTTCTGACCTTTGTGGGAGGAGCTATCGCACTTTAAAGGCTAACCCTAGGGTTAGGAACCGTGCGACCGTGTGCGGAGAGACACATATCCAAATGTCCGTCTCGACAAGCTATATAACATACTAAAAGATGGGACCGTGTCGACCTTTGTGGGAGGAGCTATCGCACTTTAAAGGCTAACCCTAGGGTTAGGAACCGTGCGACCGTGTGCGGAGAGACACATATCCAAATGTCCGTCTCGACAAGCTATATAACATACTAAAAGATGGGACCGTGTCGACCTTTGTGGGAGGAGCTATCGCACTTTAAAGGCTAACCCTAGGGTTAGGAACCGTGCGACCGTGTGCGGAGAGACACATATCCAAATGTCCGTCTCGACAAGCTATATAACATACTAAAAGATGGGACCGTGTCGACCTTTGTGGGAGGAGCTATCGCACTTTAAAGGGTTAGGGTTAGGGTTAGGGTTAGGGCAATGGGGGTTCGCAAGATTACCGGTAATCTTACCGATAAGACCCAGGAGCCTCTGAACGTCCAGGACACAAGTATGAGACATCTAAAATTCCGTAATGGCGACCCGATTCGGAATCTGTTGTCCTCATTGATTTCTGAGCTTCCTAGCGGCAACAGCGCCACCATTTGTCTGCCATTAAAATTGCACAAAAAAATTCAAAAAAAAAAAAACTTTTGCCTACGTACTAAGTAGGCCACTGCGAATCTTTTTCCCTCTTGAGAGTTTTGTCTAAAATGTCCAGAAGGGGGCGCAACAGCGAACCCGGAAGTGTTTTGACACTTGTGTTATTTTCAAGATTTAGGGTTAGGTAATGGGGGTTCTACCGATAAGACTCAGGAGCCTCTGAGAGTCCAAAACACAAGTATGAGACATCAAAAATTCCGTAATGGCGACCCGATTCGGAATCTGTTGTCCTCATTGATTTCTGAGCTTCCTAGCGGCAACAGCGCCACCATTTGTCTGCCATTGAAATTGCACAAAAAAATTCAAAAAAAAAAAAACTTTTGCCTACGTACTAAGTAGGCCACTGCGAATCTTTTTCCCTCTTGAGAGTTTTGTCTAAAATGTCCAGAAGGGGGCGCAAAGCGAACCCGGAAGTGTTTTGACACTAAGAATGTGTTTTTGGTTGAAATGCTAAACTTCAAATTGAGTACCAGAAGCGAGCCACATATCATCGCGTTCGTCTTATCGATGGCTACGCGTGGACGTGACTAACTTTTATTTCTGACCTTTGTGGGAGGAGCTATCGCACTTTAAAGGCTAACCCTAGGGTTAGGAACCGTGCGACCGTGTGCGGAGAGACACATATCCAAATGTCCGTCTCGACAAGCTATATAACATACTAAAAGATGGGACCGTGTCGACCTTTGTGGGAGGAGCTATCGCACTTTAAAGGCTAACCCTAGGGTTAGGAACCGTGCGACCGTGTGCGGAGAGACACATATCCAAATGTCCGTCTCGACAAGCTATATAACATACTAAAAGATGGGACCGTGTCGACCTTTGTGGGAGGAGCTATCGCACTTTAAAGGCTAACCCTAGGGTTAGGAACCGTGCGACCGTGTGCGGAGAGACACATATCCAAATGTCCGTCTCGACAAGCTATATAACATACTAAAAGATGGGACCGTGTCGACCTTTGTGGGAGGAGCTATCGCACTTTAAAGGCTAACCCTAGGGTTAGGAACCGTGCGACCGTGTGCGGAGAGACACATATCCAAATGTCCGTCTCGACAAGCTATATAACATACTAAAAGATGGGACCGTGTCGACCTTTGTGGGAGGAGCTATCGCACTTTAAAGCCTAACCCTAGGGTTAGGAACCGTGCGACCGTGTGCGGAGAGACACATATCCAAATGTCCGTCTCGACAAGCTATATAACATACTAAAAGATGGGACCGTGTCGACCTTTGTGGGAGGAGCTATCGCACTTTAAAGGGTTAGGGTTAGGGTTAGGGTTAGGGCAATGGGGGTTCGCAAGATTACCGGTAATCTTACCGATAAGACCCAGGAGCCTCTGAACGTCCAGGACACAAGTATGAGACATCTAAAATTCCGTAATGGCGACCCGATTCGGAATCTGTTGTCCTCATTGATTTCTGAGCTTCCTAGCGGCAACAGCGCCACCATTTGTCTGCCATTAAAATTGCACAAAAAAATTCAAAAAAAAAAAAACTTTTGCCTACGTACTAAGTAGGCCACTGCGAATCTTTTTCCCTCTTGAGAGTTTTGTCTAAAATGTCCAGAAGGGGGCGCAACAGCGAACCCGGAAGTGTTTTGACACTAAGAATGTGTTTTTGGTTGAAATGCTAAACTTAAAATTGAGTACCAGAAGCGAGCCACATATCATCGCGTTCGTCTTATCGATGGCTACGCGTGGACGTGACTAACTTTTATTTCTGACCTTTGTGGGAGGAGCTATCGCACTTTAAAGGCTAACCCTAGGGTTAGGAACCGTGCGACCGTGTGCGGAGAGACACATATCCAAATGTCCGTCTCGACAAGCTATATAACATACTAAAAGATGGGACCGTGTCGACCTTTGTGGGAGGAGCTATCGCACTTTAAAGGCTAACCCTAGGGTTAGGAACCGTGCGACCGTGTGCGGAGAGACACATATCCAAATGTCCGTCTCGACAAGCTATATAACATACTAAAAGATGGGACCGTGTCGACCTTTGTGGGAGGAGCTATCGCACTTTAAAGGCTAACCCTAGGGTTAGGAACCGTGCGACCGTGTGCGGAGAGACACATATCCAAATGTCCGTCTCGACAAGCTATATAACATACTAAAAGATGGGACCGTGTCGACCTTTGTGGGAGGAGCTATCGCACTTTAAAGGGTTAGGGTTAGGGTTAGGGTTAGGGCAATGGGGGTTCGCAAGATTACCGGTAATCTTACCGATAAGACCCAGGAGCCTCTGAACGTCCAGGACACAAGTATGAGACATCTAAAATTCCGTAATGGCGACCCGATTCGGAATCTGTTGTCCTCATTGATTTCTGAGCTTCCTAGCGGCAACAGCGCCACCATTTGTCTGCCATTAAAATTGCACAAAAAAATTCAAAAAAAAAAAACTTTTGCCTACGTACTAAGTAGGCCACTGCGAATCTTTTTCCCTCTTGAGAGTTTTGTCTAAAATGTCCAGAAGGGGGCGCAAAGCGAACCCGGAAGTGTTTTGACACGTGTTTTTTTCCAGATTTTTTTTTTTTTTTTTTAGGGTTAGGCTTAGTGTATACAAGTCTGCGGGTTAGGTTTAGGGTGAGGGTTTGAGATAGGTAGTAGTTGTAGTACTAAGACTGGTTAGGGTTAGTGTATACAAGTCTGCGGGTTAGGTTCAGGGTGAGGGTTTGAGATAGGTTGTAGTTGTAGTACTAAGACAAGTCTAAGTCCACATCAAGAAGGTTTTTTTTTTTTTCTTTTTTTTCGATTTTTTTTTTTTTTTTTTTGAATTTTTTTTCTTTTTTTTTCTTTTTTTCTTTTTTTTTTTATTTTTTTTTCTTTTTTTGCATGTTTCAAGTGATTTGGGATCGACTGGTAATAGTCCCCAGTGCACTTATTTTGGTGTCCCCAAGCTCTGGGACTTAGTAAAATTTACCCCAGACCTTAGGAGTGTCGTAGAGCGACGGGACCAATTCCATTAAATCCGGCATGAAAAAGTGATTCAGAAAATGTGTTGTTTGAAAAAAAAAAATAATAATTGAGCTCTAGGGGCTGAAAAAACGTGTCTCTTTTGATTTGGCGGAGAGTTAGCAGTGTCGGAGAGCTACGAAACCACTTCCATCGGATTCGGGACGCTTCAAACATTTAGAAACAGTCTTGTTTGTGAAGACAGCAATTTTTTTGAATATCTTATTGAATTTTAAAGCTGCAAGGCCGCAAAATAAAGCCTAAAATGTCAACGCTTGACCTTTGGGTCTTCGGAGTGTCTTTGAGCGTCGGGAGTTGGCTCCCTAGACTCACTTTTTCCCGCTGAATACAGCCGTGGTGGTCTCGTGTCTCTACGATGTCGGGAAGTGGGTGTAATAGCCACTTAGCCGCCAGAAAACTTCTGTAAAAAACCGAGACCATTTTCCGACTCAGAACGACGAGGCGGACGCGCTGATATGTGTTTCCCAGCACACGGACTTACGGTTCTCTTAATTGGCTAGGGTTAGGGTTAGTTTTCAACGCGCGATAGCTCTTGAACGATACGTCCGTCAGACAAGTAATTGACGTTGGCGTTTCCAGCTTTCCGAGGCCTACGATCTGATATGTCCGCCATTGTCGTGCGACCCCCGTAGCCCCTAACCCTAACCCTAGATAACCCTAGTTTTACCTGATCGAAAGGCTTATAGGGTTACCGATGCTAAGAATGTGTTTTTGGTTGAAATGCTAAACTTAAAATTGAGTACCAGAAGCGAGCCACATATCATCGCGTTCGTCTTATCGATGGCTACGCGTGGACGTGACTAACTTTTATTTCTGACCTTTGTGGGAGGAGCTATCGCACTTTAAAGGCTAACCCTAGGGTTAGGAACCGTGCGACCGTGTGCGGAGAGACACATATCCAAATGTCCGTCTCGACAAGCTATATAACATACTAAAAGATGGGACCGTGTCGACCTTTGTGGGAGGAGCTATCGCACTTTAAAGGCTAACCCTAGGGTTAGGAACCGTGCGACCGTGTGCGGAGAGACACATATCCAAATGTCCGTCTCGACAAGCTATATAACATACTAAAAGATGGGACCGTGTCGACCTTTGTGGGAGGAGCTATCGCACTTTAAAGGGTTAGGGTTAGGGTTAGGGTTAGGGCAATGGGGGTTCGCAAGATTACCGGTAATCTTACCGATAAGACCCAGGAGCCTCTGAACGTCCAGGACACAAGTATGAGACATCTAAAATTCCGTAATGGCGACCCGATTCGGAATCTGTTGTCCTCATTGATTTCTGAGCTTCCTAGCGGCAACAGCGCCACCATTTGTCTGCCATTAAAATTGCACAAAAAAATTCAAAAAAAAAAAAACTTTTGCCTACGTACTAAGTAGGCCACTGCGAATCTTTTTCCCTCTTGAGAGTTTTGTCTAAAATGTCCAGAAGGGGGCGCAAAGCGAACCCGGAAGTGTTTTGACACTAAGAATGTGTTTTTGGTTGAAATGCTAAACTTAAAATTGAGTACCAGAAGCGAGCCACATATCATCGCGTTCGTCTTATCGATGGCTACGCGTGGACGTGACTAACTTTTATTTCTGACCTTTGTGGGAGGAGCTATCGCACTTTAAAGGCTAACCCTAGGGTTAGGAACCGTGCGACCGTGTGCGGAGAGACACATATCCAAATGTCCGTCTCGACAAGCTATATAACATACTAAAAGATGGGACCGTGTCGACCTTTGTGGGAGGAGCTATCGCACTTTAAAGGCTAACCCTAGGGTTAGGAACCGTGCGACCGTGTGCGGAGAGACACATATCCAAATGTCCGTCTCGACAAGCTATATAACATACTAAAAGATGGGACCGTGTCGACCTTTGTGGGAGGAGCTATCGCACTTTAAAGGCTAACCCTAGGGTTAGGAACCGTGCGACCGTGTGCGGAGAGACACATATCCAAATGTCCGTCTCGACAAGCTATATAACATACTAAAAGATGGGACCGTGTCGACCTTTGTGGGAGGAGCTATCGCACTTTAAAGGGTTAGGGTTAGGGTTAGGGCAATGGGGGTTCGCAAGATTACCGGTAATCTTACCGATAAGACCCAGGAGCCTCTGAACGTCCAGGACACAAGTATGAGACATCTAAAATTCCGTAATGGCGACCCGATTCGGAATCTGTTGTCCTCATTGATTTCTGAGCTTCCTAGCGGCAACAGCGCCACCATTTGTCTGCCATTAAAATTGCACAAAAAAATTCAAAAAAAAAAAAACTTTTGCCTACGTACTAAGTAGGCCACTGCGAATCTTTTTCCCTCTTGAGAGTTTTGTCTAAAATGTCCAGAAGGGGGCGCAACAGCGAACCCGGAAGTGTTTTGACACTTGTGTTATTTTCAAGATTTAGGGTTAGGTAATGGGGGTTCTACCGATAAGACTCAGGAGCCTCTGAGAGTCCAAAACACAAGTATGAGACATCAAAAATTCCGTAATGGCGACCCGATTCGGAATCTGTTGTCCTCATTGATTTCTGAGCTTCCTAGCGGCAACAGCGCCACCATTTGTCTGCCATTGAAATTGCACAAAAAAATTCAAAAAAAAAAAAACTTTTGCCTACGTACTAAGTAGGCCACTGCGAATCTTTTTCCCTCTTGAGAGTTTTGTCTAAAATGTCCAGAAGGGGGCGCAAAGCGAACCCGGAAGTGTTTTGACACTAAGAATGTGTTTTTGGTTGAAATGCTAAACTTAAAATTGAGTACCAGAAGCGAGCCACATATCATCGCGTTCGTCTTATCGATGGCTACGCGTGGACGTGACTAACTTTTATTTCTGACCTTTGTGGGAGGAGCTATCGCACTTTAAAGGCTAACCCTAGGGTTAGGAACCGTGCGACCGTGTGCGGAGAGACACATATCCAAATGTCCGTCTCGACAAGCTATATAACATACTAAAAGATGGGACCGTGTCGACCTTTGTGGGAGGAGCTATCGCACTTTAAAGGCTAACCCTAGGGTTAGGAACCGTGCGACCGTGTGCGGAGAGACACATATCCAAATGTCCGTCTCGACAAGCTATATAACATACTAAAAGATGGGACCGTGTCGACCTTTGTGGGAGGAGCTATCGCACTTTAAAGGCTAACCCTAGGGTTAGGAACCGTGCGACCGTGTGCGGAGAGACACATATCCAAATGTCCGTCTCGACAAGCTATATAACATACTAAAAGATGGGACCGTGTCGACCTTTGTGGGAGGAGCTATCGCACTTTAAAGGGTTAGGGTTAGGGTTAGGGTTAGGCAATGGGGGTTCGCAAGATTACCGGTAATCTTACCGATAAGACCCAGGAGCCTCTGAACGTCCAGGACACAAGTATGAGACATCTAAAATTCCGTAATGGCGACCCGATTCGGAATCTGTTGTCCTCATTGATTTTTGAGCTTCCTAGCGGCAACAGCGCCACCATTTGTCTGCCATTAAAATTGCACAAAAAAATTCAAAAAAAAAAAAACTTTTGCCTACGTACTAAGTAGGCCACTGCGAATCTTTTTCCCTCTTGAGAGTTTTGTCTAAAATGTCCAGAAGGGGGCGCAACAGCGAACCCGGAAGTGTTTTGACACTTGTGTTATTTTCAAGATTTAGGGTTAGGTAATGGGGGTTCTACCGATAAGACTCAGGAGCCTCTGAGAGTCCAAAACACAAGTATGAGACATCAAAAATTCCGTAATGGCGACCCGATTCGGAATCTGTTGTCCTCATTGATTTCTGAGCTTCCTAGCGGCAACAGCGCCACCATTTGTCTGCCATTGAAATTGCACAAAAAAATTCAAAAAAAAAAAAACTTTTGCCTACGTACTAAGTAGGCCACTGCGAATCTTTTTCCCTCTTGAGAGTTTTGTCTAAAATGTCCAGAAGGGGGCGCAAAGCGAACCCGGAAGTGTTTTGACACTAAGAATGTGTTTTTGGTTGAAATGCTAAACTTAAAATTGAGTACCAGAAGCGAGCCACATATCATCGCGTTCGTCTTATCGATGGCTACGCGTGGACGTGACTAACTTTTATTTCTGACCTTTGTGGGAGGAGCTATCGCACTTTAAAGGCTAACCCTAGGGTTAGGAACCGTGCGACCGTGTGCGGAGAGACACATATCCAAATGTCCGTCTCGACAAGCTATATAACATACTAAAAGATGGGACCGTGTCGACCTTTGTGGGAGGAGCTATCGCACTTTAAAGGCTAACCCTAGGGTTAGGAACCGTGCGACCGTGTGCGGAGAGACACATATCCAAATGTCCGTCTCGACAAGCTATATAACATACTAAAAGATGGGACCGTGTCGACCTTTGTGGGAGGAGCTATCGCACTTTAAAGGCTAACCCTAGGGTTAGGAACCGTGCGACCGTGTGCGGAGAGACACATATCCAAATGTCCGTCTCGACAAGCTATATAACATACTAAAAGATGGGACCGTGTCGACCTTTGTGGGAGGAGCTATCGCACTTTAAAGGGTTAGGGTTAGGGTTAGGGTTAGGCAATGGGGGTTCGCAAGATTACCGGTAATCTTACCGATAAGACCCAGGAGCCTCTGAACGTCCAGGACACAAGTATGAGACATCTAAAATTCCGTAATGGCGACCCGATTCGGAATCTGTTGTCCTCATTGATTTTTGAGCTTCCTAGCGGCAACAGCGCCACCATTTGTCTGCCATTAAAATTGCACAAAAAAATTCAAAAAAAAAAAAACTTTTGCCTACGTACTAAGTAGGCCACTGCGAATCTTTTTCCCTCTTGAGAGTTTTGTCTAAAATGTCCAGAAGGGGGCGCAACAGCGAACCCGGAAGTGTTTTGACACTTGTGTTATTTTCAAGATTTAGGGTTAGGTAATGGGGGTTCTACCGATAAGACTCAGGAGCCTCTGAGAGTCCAAAACACAAGTATGAGACATCAAAAATTCCGTAATGGCGACCCGATTCGGAATCTGTTGTCCTCATTGATTTCTGAGCTTCCTAGCGGCAACAGCGCCACCATTTGTCTGCCATTGAAATTGCACAAAAAAATTCAAAAAAAAAAAAACTTTTGCCTACGTACTAAGTAGGCCACTGCGAATCTTTTTCCCTCTTGAGAGTTTTGTCTAAAATGTCCAGAAGGGGGCGCAAAGCGAACCCGGAAGTGTTTTGACACTTGTGTTTTTTTCCAGATTTTTTTTTTTTTTTTTTAGGGTTAGGCTTAGTGTATACAAGTCTGCGGGTTAGGTTTAGGGTGAGGGTTTGAGATAGGTAGTAGTTGTAGTACTAAGACTGGTTAGGGTTAGTGTATACAAGTCTGCGGGTTAGGTTCAGGGTGAGGGTTTGAGATAGGTTGTAGTTGTAGTACTAAGACAAGTCTAAGTCCACATCAAGAAGGTTTTTTTTTTTTTTTTTTTTTTGGTTTAGTTTCTTTTTTTTTTTTCTTTTTTTTTGATTTTTTTTTTTTTTTTTTTGAATTTTTTTTCTTTTTTTTTCTTTTTTTCTTTTTTTTTTTAATTTTTTTTCTTTTTTTGCATGTTTCAAGTGATTTGGGATCGACTGGTAATAGTCCCCAGTGCACTTATTTTGGTGTCCCCAAGCTCTGGGACTTAGTAAAATTTACCCCAGACCTTAGGAGTGTCGTAGAGCGACGGGACCAATTCCATTAAATCCGGCATGAAAAAGTGATTCAGAAAATGTGTTGTTTGAAAAAAAAAAATAATAATTGAGCTCTAGGGGCTGAAAAAACGTGTCTCTTTTGATTTGGCGGAGAGTTAGCAGTGTCGGAGAGCTACGAAACCACTTCCATCGGATTCGGGACGCTTCAAACATTTAGAAACAGTCTTGTTTGTGAAGACAGCAATTTTTTTGAATATCTTATTGAATTTTAAAGCTGCAAGGCCGCAAAATAAAGCCTAAAATGTCAACGCTTGACCTTTGGGTCTTCGGAGTGTCTTTGAGCGTCGGGAGTTGGCTCCCTAGACTCACTTTTTCCCGCTGAATACAGCCGTGGTGGTCTCGTGTCTCTACGATGTCGGGAAGTGGGTGTAATAGCCACTTAGCCGCCAGAAAACTTCTGTAAAAAACCGAGACCATTTTCCGACTCAGAACGACGAGGCGGACGCGCTGATATGTGTTTCCCAGCACACGGACTTACGGTTCTCTTAATTGGCTAGGGTTAGGGTTAGTTTTCAACGCGCGATAGCTCTTGAACGATACGTCCGTCAGACAAGTAATTGACGTTGGCGTTTCCAGCTTTCCGAGGCCTACGATCTGATATGTCCGCCATTGTCGTGCGACCCCCGTAGCCCCTAACCCTAACCCTAGATAACCCTAGTTTTACCTGATCGAAAGGCTTATAGGGTTACCGATGCTAAGAATGTGTTTTTGGTTGAAATGCTAAACTTAAAATTGAGTACCAGAAGCGAGCCACATATCATCGCGTTCGTCTTATCGATGGCTACGCGTGGACGTGACTAACTTTTATTTCTGACCTTTGTGGGAGGAGCTATCGCACTTTAAAGGCTAACCCTAGGGTTAGGAACCGTGCGACCGTGTGCGGAGAGACACATATCCAAATGTCCGTCTCGACAAGCTATATAACATACTAAAAGATGGGACCGTGTCGACCTTTGTGGGAGGAGCTATCGCACTTTAAAGGCTAACCCTAGGGTTAGGAACCGTGCGACCGTGTGCGGAGAGACACATATCCAAATGTCCGTCTCGACAAGCTATATAACATACTAAAAGATGGGACCGTGTCGACCTTTGTGGGAGGAGCTATCGCACTTTAAAGGCTAACCCTAGGGTTAGGAACCGTGCGACCGTGTGCGGAGAGACACATATCCAAATGTCCGTCTCGACAAGCTATATAACATACTAAAAGATGGGACCGTGTCGACCTTTGTGGGAGGAGCTATCGCACTTTAAAGGGTTAGGGTTAGGGTTAGGGTTAGGGCAATGGGGGTTCGCAAGATTACCGGTAATCTTACCGATAAGACCCAGGAGCCTCTGAACGTCCAGGACACAAGTATGAGACATCTAAAATTCCGTAATGGCGACCCGATTCGGAATCTGTTGTCCTCATTGATTTCTGAGCTTCCTAGCGGCAACAGCGCCACCATTTGTCTGCCATTAAAATTGCACAAAAAAATTCAAAAAAAAAAAAACTTTTGCCTACGTACTAAGTAGGCCACTGCGAATCTTTTTCCCTCTTGAGAGTTTTGTCTAAAATGTCCAGAAGGGGGCGCAACAGCGAACCCGGAAGTGTTTTGACACTTGTGTTATTTTCAAGATTTAGGGTTAGGTAATGGGGGTTCTACCGATAAGACTCAGGAGCCTCTGAGAGTCCAAAACACAAGTATGAGACATCAGAAATTCCGTAATGGCGACCCGATTCGGAATCTGTTGTCCTCATTGATTTCTGAGCTTCCTAGCGGCAACAGCGCCACCATTTGTCTGCCATTGAAATTGCACAAAAAAATTCAAAAAAAAAAAAACTTTTGCCTACGTACTAAGTAGGCCACTGCGAATCTTTTTCCCTCTTGAGAGTTTTGTCTAAAATGTCCAGAAGGGGGCGCAAAGCGAACCCGGAAGTGTTTTGACACTAAGAATGTGTTTTTGGTTGAAATGCTAAACTTAAAATTGAGTACCAGAAGCGAGCCACATATCATCGCGTTCGTCTTATCGATGGCTACGCGTGGACGTGACTAACTTTTATTTCTGACATTTGTGGGAGGAGCTATCGCACTTTAAAGGCTAACCCTAGGGTTAGGAACCGTGCGACCGTGTGCGGAGAGACACATATCCAAATGTCCGTCTCGACAAGCTATATAACATACTAAAAGATGGGACCGTGTCGACCTTTGTGGGAGGAGCTATCGCACTTTAAAGGCTAACCCTAGGGTTAGGAACCGTGCGACCGTGTGCGGAGAGACACATATCCAAATGTCCGTCTCGACAAGCTATATAACATACTAAAAGATGGGACCGTGTCGACCTTTGTGGGAGGAGCTATCGCACTTTAAAGGCTAACCCTAGGGTTAGGAACCGTGCGACCGTGTGCGGAGAGACACATATCCAAATGTCCGTCTCGACAAGCTATATAACATACTAAAAGATGGGACCGTGTCGACCTTTGTGGGAGGAGCTATCGCACTTTAAAGGGTTAGGGTTAGGGTTAGGGTTAGGCAATGGGGGTTCGCAAGATTACCGGTAATCTTACCGATAAGACCCAGGAGCCTCTGAACGTCCAGGACACAAGTATGAGACATCTAAAATTCCGTAATGGCGACCCGATTCGGAATCTGTTGTCCTCATTGATTTTTGAGCTTCCTAGCGGCAACAGCGCCACCATTTGTCTGCAATTAAAATTGCACAAAAAAATTCAAAAAAAAAAAAACTTTTGCCTACGTACTAAGTAGGCCACTGCGAATCTTTTTCCCTCTTGAGAGTTTTGTCTAAAATGTCCAGAAGGGGGCGCAACAGCGAACCCGGAAGTGTTTTGACACTTGTGTTATTTTCAAGATTTAGGGTTAGGTAATGGGGGTTCTACCGATAAGACTCAGGAGCCTCTGAGAGTCCAAAACACAAGTATGAGACATCAGAAATTCCGTAATGGCGACCCGATTCGGAATCTGTTGTCCTCATTGATTTCTGAGCTTCCTAGCGGCAACAGCGCCACCATTTGTCTGCCATTGAAATTGCACAAAAAAATTCAAAAAAAAGAAAACTTTTGCCTACGTACTAAGTAGGCCACTGCGAATCTTTTTCCCTCTTGAGAGTTTTGTCTAAAATGTCCAGAAGGGGGCGCAAAGCGAACCCGGAAGTGTTTTGACACTAAGAATGTGTTTTTGGTTGAAATGCTAAACTTAAAATTGAGTACCAGAAGCGAGCCACATATCATCGCGTTCGTCTTATCGATGGCTACGCGTGGACGTGACTAACTTTTATTTCTGACATTTGTGGGAGGAGCTATCGCACTTTAAAGGCTAACCCTAGGGTTAGGAACCGTGCGACCGTGTGCGGAGAGACACATATCCAAATGTCCGTCTCGACAAGCTATATAACATACTAAAAGATGGGACCGTGTCGACCTTTGTGGGAGGAGCTATCGCACTTTAAAGGCTAACCCTAGGGTTAGGAACCGTGCGACCGTGTGCGGAGAGACACATATCCAAATGTCCGTCTCGACAAGCTATATAACATACTAAAAGATGGGACCGTGTCGACCTTTGTGGGAGGAGCTATCGCACTTTAAAGGCTAACCCTAGGGTTAGGAACCGTGCGACCGTGTGCGGAGAGACACATATCCAAATGTCCGTCTCGACAAGCTATATAACATACTAAAAGATGGGACCGTGTCGACCTTTGTGGGAGGAGCTATCGCACTTTAAAGGGTTAGGGTTAGGGTTAGGGTTAGGCAATGGGGGTTCGCAAGATTACCGGTAATCTTACCGATAAGACCCAGGAGCCTCTGAACGTCCAGGACACAAGTATGAGACATCTAAAATTCCGTAATGGCGACCCGATTCGGAATCTGTTGTCCTCATTGATTTTTGAGCTTCCTAGCGGCAACAGCGCCACCATTTGTCTGCCATTAAAATTGCACAAAAAAATTCAAAAAAAAAAAAACTTTTGCCTACGTACTAAGTAGGCCACTGCGAATCTTTTTCCCTCTTGAGAGTTTTGTCTAAAATGTCCAGAAGGGGGCGCAACAGCGAACCCGGAAGTGTTTTGACACTTGTGTTATTTTCAAGATTTAGGGTTAGGTAATGGGGGTTCTACCGATAAGACTCAGGAGCCTCTGAGAGTCCAAAACACAAGTATGAGACATCAAAAATTCCGTAATGGCGACCCGATTCGGAATCTGTTGTCCTCATTGATTTCTGAGCTTCCTAGCGGCAACAGCGCCACCATTTGTCTGCCATTGAAATTGCACAAAAAAATTCAAAAAAAAAAAAACTTTTGCCTACGTACTAAGTAGGCCACTGCGAATCTTTTTCCCTCTTGAGAGTTTTGTCTAAAATGTCCAGAAGGGGGCGCAAAGCGAACCCGGAAGTGTTTTGACACTTGTGTTTTTTTCCAGATTTTTTTTTTTTTTTTTTAGGGTTAGGCTTAGTGTATACAAGTCTGCGGGTTAGGTTTAGGGTGAGGGTTTGAGATAGGTAGTAGTTGTAGTACTAAGACTGGTTAGGGTTAGTGTATACAAGTCTGCGGGTTAGGTTCAGGGTGAGGGTTTGAGATAGGTTGTAGTTGTAGTACTAAGACAAGTCTAAGTCCACATCAAGAAGGTTTTTTTTTTTTTTTTTTTTTTGGTTTAGTTTCTTTTTTTTTTTTCTTTTTTTTTGATTTTTTTTTTTTTTTTTTTGAATTTTTTTTATTTTTTTTTCTTTTTTTCTTTTTTTTTTTAATTTTTTTTCTTTTTTTGCATGTTTCAAGTGATTTGGGATCGACTGGTAATAGTCCCCAGTGCACTTATTTTGGTGTCCCCAAGCTCTGGGACTTAGTAAAATTTACCCCAGACCTTAGGAGTGTCGTAGAGCGACGGGACCAATTCCATTAAATCCGGCATGAAAAAGTGATTCAGAAAATGTGTTGTTTGAAAAAAAAAAATAATAATTGAGCTCTAGGGGCTGAAAAAACGTGTCTCTTTTGATTTGGCGGAGAGTTAGCAGTGTCGGAGAGCTACGAAACCACTTCCATCGGATTCGGGACGCTTCAAACATTTAGAAACAGTCTTGTTTGTGAAGACAGCAATTTTTTTGAATATCTTATTGAATTTTAAAGCTGCAAGGCCGCAAAATAAAGCCTAAAATGTCAACGCTTGACCTTTGGGTCTTCGGAGTGTCTTTGAGCGTCGGGAGTTGGCTCCCTAGACTCACTTTTTCCCGCTGAATACAGCCGTGGTGGTCTCGTGTCTCTACGATGTCGGGAAGTGGGTGTAATAGCCACTTAGCCGCCAGAAAACTTCTGTAAAAAACCGAGACCATTTTCCGACTCAGAACGACGAGGCGGACGCGCTGATATGTGTTTCCCAGCACACGGACTTACGGTTCTCTTAATTGGCTAGGGTTAGGGTTAGTTTTCAACGCGCGATAGCTCTTGAACGATACGTCCGTCAGACAAGTAATTGACGTTGGCGTTTCCAGCTTTCCGAGGCCTACGATCTGATATGTCCGCCATTGTCGTGCGACCCCCGTAGCCCCTAACCCTAACCCTAGATAACCCTAGTTTTACCTGATCGAAAGGCTTATAGGGTTACCGATGCTAAGAATGTGTTTTTGGTTGAAATGCTAAACTTAAAATTGAGTACCAGAAGCGAGCCACATATCATCGCGTTCGTCTTATCGATGGCTACGCGTGGACGTGACTAACTTTTATTTCTGACCTTTGTGGGAGGAGCTATCGCACTTTAAAGGCTAACCCTAGGGTTAGGAACCGTGCGACCGTGTGCGGAGAGACACATATCCAAATGTCCGTCTCGACAAGCTATATAACATACTAAAAGATGGGACCGTGTCGACCTTTGTGGGAGGAGCTATCGCACTTTAAAGGCTAACCCTAGGGTTAGGAACCGTGCGACCGTGTGCGGAGAGACACATATCCAAATGTCCGTCTCGACAAGCTATATAACATACTAAAAGATGGGACCGTGTCGACCTTTGTGGGAGGAGCTATCGCACTTTAAAGGGTTAGGGTTAGGGTTAGGGTTAGGGCAATGGGGGTTCGCAAGATTACCGGTAATCTTACCGATAAGACCCAGGAGCCTCTGAACGTCCAGGACACAAGTATGAGACATCTAAAATTCCGTAATGGCGACCCGATTCGGAATCTGTTGTCCTCATTGATTTCTGAGCTTCCTAGCGGCAACAGCGCCACCATTTGTCTGCCATTAAAATTGCACAAAAAAATTCAAAAAAAAAAAAACTTTTGCCTACGTACTAAGTAGGCCACTGCGAATCTTTTTCCCTCTTGAGAGTTTTGTCTAAAATGTCCAGAAGGGGGCGCAAAGCGAACCCGGAAGTGTTTTGACACTAAGAATGTGTTTTTGGTTGAAATGCTAAACTTAAAATTGAGTACCAGAAGCGAGCCACATATCATCGCGTTCGTCTTATCGATGGCTACGCGTGGACGTGACTAACTTTTATTTCTGACCTTTGTGGGAGGAGCTATCGCACTTTAAAGGCTAACCCTAGGGTTAGGAACCGTGCGACCGTGTGCGGAGAGACACATATCCAAATGTCCGTCTCGACAAGCTATATAACATACTAAAAGATGGGACCGTGTCGACCTTTGTGGGAGGAGCTATCGCACTTTAAAGGCTAACCCTAGGGTTAGGAACCGTGCGACCGTGTGCGGAGAGACACATATCCAAATGTCCGTCTCGACAAGCTATATAACATACTAAAAGATGGGACCGTGTCGACCTTTGTGGGAGGAGCTATCGCACTTTAAAGGCTAACCCTAGGGTTAGGAACCGTGCGACCGTGTGCGGAGAGACACATATCCAAATGTCCGTCTCGACAAGCTATATAACATACTAAAAGATGGGACCGTGTCGACCTTTGTGGGAGGAGCTATCGCACTTTAAAGGGTTAGGGTTAGGGTTAGGGTTAGGGCAATGGGGGTTCGCAAGATTACCGGTAATCTTACCGATAAGACCCAGGAGCCTCTGAACGTCCAGGACACAAGTATGAGACATCTAAAATTCCGTAATGGCGACCCGATTCGGAATCTGTTGTCCTCATTGATTTCTGAGCTTCCTAGCGGCAACAGCGCCACCATTTGTCTGCCATTAAAATTGCACAAAAAAATTCAAAAAAAAAAAACTTTTGCCTACGTACTAAGTAGGCCACTGCGAATCTTTTTCCCTCTTGAGAGTTTTGTCTAAAATGTCCAGAAGGGGGCGCAACAGCGAACCCGGAAGTGTTTTGACACTTGTGTTATTTTCAAGATTTAGGGTTAGGTAATGGGGGTTCTACCGATAAGACTCAGGAGCCTCTGAGAGTCCAAAACACAAGTATGAGACATCAGAAATTCCGTAATGGCGACCCGATTCGGAATCTGTTGTCCTCATTGATTTCTGAGCTTCCTAGCGGCAACAGCGCCACCATTTGTCTGCCATTGAAATTGCACAAAAAAATTCAAAAAAAAAAAAACTTTTGCCTACGTACTAAGTAGGCCACTGCGAATCTTTTTCCCTCTTGAGAGTTTTGTCTAAAATGTCCAGAAGGGGGCGCAAAGCGAACCCGGAAGTGTTTTGACACTAAGAATGTGTTTTTGGTTGAAATGCTAAACTTAAAATTGAGTACCAGAAGCGAGCCACATATCATCGCGTTCGTCTTATCGATGGCTACGCGTGGACGTGACTAACTTTTATTTCTGACCTTTGTGGGAGGAGCTATCGCACTTTAAAGGCTAACCCTAGGGTTAGGAACCGTGCGACCGTGTGCGGAGAGACACATATCCAAATGTCCGTCTCGACAAGCTATATAACATACTAAAAGATGGGACCGTGTCGACCTTTGTGGGAGGAGCTATCGCACTTTAAAGGCTAACCCTAGGGTTAGGAACCGTGCGACCGTGTGCGGAGAGACACATATCAAAATGTCCGTCTCGACAAGCTATATAACATACTAAAAGATGGGACCGTGTCGACCTTTGTGGGAGGAGCTATCGCACTTTAAAGGCTAACCCTAGGGTTAGGAACCGTGCGACCGTGTGCGGAGAGACACATATCCAAATGTCCGTCTCGACAAGCTATATAACATACTAAAAGATGGGACCGTGTCGACCTTTGTGGGAGGAGCTATCGCACTTTAAAGGGTTAGGGTTAGGGTTAGGGTTAGGCAATGGGGGTTCGCAAGATTACCGGTAATCTTACCGATAAGACCCAGGAGCCTCTGAACGTCCAGGACACAAGTATGAGACATCTAAAATTCCGTAATGGCGACCCGATTCGGAATCTGTTGTCCTCATTGATTTTTGAGCTTCCTAGCGGCAACAGCGCCACCATTTGTCTGCCATTAAAATTGCACAAAAAAATTCAAAAAAAAAAAAACTTTTGCCTACGTACTAAGTAGGCCACTGCGAATCTTTTTCCCTCTTGAGAGTTTTGTCTAAAATGTCCAGAAGGGGGCGCAACAGCGAACCCGGAAGTGTTTTGACACTTGTGTTATTTTCAAGATTTAGGGTTAGGTAATGGGGGTTCTACCGATAAGACTCAGGAGCCTCTGAGAGTCCAAAACACAAGTATGAGACATCAAAAATTCCGTAATGGCGACCCGATTCGGAATCTGTTGTCCTCATTGATTTCTGAGCTTCCTAGCGGCAACAGCGCCACCATTTGTCTGCCATTGAAATTGCACAAAAAAATTCAAAAAAAAAAAAACTTTTGCCTACGTACTAAGTAGGCCACTGCGAATCTTTTTCCCTCTTGAGAGTTTTGTCTAAAATGTCCAGAAGGGGGCGCAAAGCGAACCCGGAAGTGTTTTGACACTAAGAATGTGTTTTTGGTTGAAATGCTAAACTTAAAATTGAGTACCAGAAGCGAGCCACATATCATCGCGTTCGTCTTATCGATGGCTACGCGTGGACGTGACTAACTTTTATTTCTGACCTTTGTGGGAGGAGCTATCGCACTTTAAAGGCTAACCCTAGGGTTAGGAACCGTGCGACCGTGTGCGGAGAGACACATATCCAAATGTCCGTCTCGACAAGCTATATAACATACTAAAAGATGGGACCGTGTCGACCTTTGTGGGAGGAGCTATCGCACTTTAAAGGCTAACCCTAGGGTTAGGAACCGTGCGACCGTGTGCGGAGAGACACATATCAAAATGTCCGTCTCGACAAGCTATATAACATACTAAAAGATGGGACCGTGTCGACCTTTGTGGGAGGAGCTATCGCACTTTAAAGGCTAACCCTAGGGTTAGGAACCGTGCGACCGTGTGCGGAGAGACACATATCCAAATGTCCGTCTCGACAAGCTATATAACATACTAAAAGATGGGACCGTGTCGACCTTTGTGGGAGGAGCTATCGCACTTTAAAGGGTTAGGGTTAGGGTTAGGGTTAGGCAATGGGGGTTCGCAAGATTACCGGTAATCTTACCGATAAGACCCAGGAGCCTCTGAACGTCCAGGACACAAGTATGAGACATCTAAAATTCCGTAATGGCGACCCGATTCGGAATCTGTTGTCCTCATTGATTTTTGAGCTTCCTAGCGGCAACAGCGCCACCATTTGTCTGCCATTAAAATTGCACAAAAAAATTCAAAAAAAAAAAAACTTTTGCCTACGTACTAAGTAGGCCACTGCGAATCTTTTTCCCTCTTGAGAGTTTTGTCTAAAATGTCCAGAAGGGGGCGCAACAGCGAACCCGGAAGTGTTTTGACACTTGTGTTATTTTCAAGATTTAGGGTTAGGTAATGGGGGTTCTACCGATAAGACTCAGGAGCCTCTGAGAGTCCAAAACACAAGTATGAGACATCAAAAATTCCGTAATGGCGACCCGATTCGGAATCTGTTGTCCTCATTGATTTCTGAGCTTCCTAGCGGCAACAGCGCCACCATTTGTCTGCCATTGAAATTGCACAAAAAAATTCAAAAAAAAAAAAACTTTTGCCTACGTACTAAGTAGGCCACTGCGAATCTTTTTCCCTCTTGAGAGTTTTGTCTAAAATGTCCAGAAGGGGGCGCAAAGCGAACCCGGAAGTGTTTTGACACTTGTGTTTTTTTCCAGATTTTTTTTTTTTTTTTTAGGGTTAGGCTTAGTGTATACAAGTCTGCGGGTTAGGTTTAGGGTGAGGGTTTGAGATAGGTAGTAGTTGTAGTACTAAGACTGGTTAGGGTTAGTGTATACAAGTCTGCGGGTTAGGTTCAGGGTGAGGGTTTGAGATAGGTTGTAGTTGTAGTACTAAGACAAGTCTAAGTCCACATCAAGAAGGTTTTTTTTTTTTTTTTTTTTTTGGTTTAGTTTCTTTTTTTTTTTTCTTTTTTTTTGATTTTTTTTTTTTTTTTTTTGAATTTTTTTTCTTTTTTTTTCTTTTTTTCTTTTTTTTTTTAATTTTTTTTCTTTTTTTGCATGTTTCAAGTGATTTGGGATCGACTGGTAATAGTCCCCAGTGCACTTATTTTGGTGTCCCCAAGCTCTGGGACTTAGTAAAATTTACCCCAGACCTTAGGAGTGTCGTAGAGCGACGGGACCAATTCCATTAAATCCGGCATGAAAAAGTGATTCAGAAAATGTGTTGTTTGAAAAAAAAAAATAATAATTGAGCTCTAGGGGCTGAAAAAACGTGTCTCTTTTGATTTGGCGGAGAGTTAGCAGTGTCGGAGAGCTACGAAACCACTTCCATCGGATTCGGGACGCTTCAAACATTTAGAAACAGTCTTGTTTGTGAAGACAGCAATTTTTTTGAATATCTTATTGAATTTTAAAGCTGCAAGGCCGCAAAATAAAGCCTAAAATGTCAACGCTTGACCTTTGGGTCTTCGGAGTGTCTTTGAGCGTCGGGAGTTGGCTCCCTAGACTCACTTTTTCCCGCTGAATACAGCCGTGGTGGTCTCGTGTCTCTACGATGTCGGGAAGTGGGTGTAATAGCCACTTAGCCGCCAGAAAACTTCTGTAAAAAACCGAGACCATTTTCCGACTCAGAACGACGAGGCGGACGCGCTGATATGTGTTTCCCAGCACACGGACTTACGGTTCTCTTAATTGGCTAGGGTTAGGGTTAGTTTTCAACGCGCGATAGCTCTTGAACGATACGTCCGTCAGACAAGTAATTGACGTTGGCGTTTCCAGCTTTCCGAGGCCTACGATCTGATATGTCCGCCATTGTCGTGCGACCCCCGTAGCCCCTAACCCTAACCCTAGATAACCCTAGTTTTACCTGATCGAAAGGCTTATAGGGTTACCGATGCTAAGAATGTGTTTTTGGTTGAAATGCTAAACTTAAAATTGAGTACCAGAAGCGAGCCACATATCATCGCGTTCGTCTTATCGATGGCTACGCGTGGACGTGACTAACTTTTATTTCTGACCTTTGTGGGAGGAGCTATCGCACTTTAAAGGCTAACCCTAGGGTTAGGAACCGTGCGACCGTGTGCGGAGAGACACATATCCAAATGTCCGTCTCGACAAGCTATATAACATACTAAAAGATGGGACCGTGTCGACCTTTGTGGGAGGAGCTATCGCACTTTAAAGGCTAACCCTAGGGTTAGGAACCGTGCGACCGTGTGCGGAGAGACACATATCCAAATGTCCGTCTCGACAAGCTATATAACATACTAAAAGATGGGACCGTGTCGACCTTTGTGGGAGGAGCTATCGCACTTTAAAGGCTAACCCTAGGGTTAGGAACCGTGCGACCGTGTGCGGAGAGACACATATCCAAATGTCCGTCTCGACAAGCTATATAACATACTAAAAGATGGGACCGTGTCGACCTTTGTGGGAGGAGCTATCGCACTTTAAAGGGTTAGGGTTAGGGTTAGGGTTAGGGCAATGGGGGTTCGCAAGATTACCGGTAATCTTACCGATAAGACCCAGGAGCCTCTGAACGTCCAGGACACAAGTATGAGACATCTAAAATTCCGTAATGGCGACCCGATTCGGAATCTGTTGTCCTCATTGATTTCTGAGCTTCCTAGCGGCAACAGCGCCACCATTTGTCTGCCATTAAAATTGCACAAAAAAATTCAAAAAAAAAAAAACTTTTGCCTACGTACTAAGTAGGCCACTGCGAATCTTTTTCCCTCTTGAGAGTTTTGTCTAAAATGTCCAGAAGGGGGCGCAACAGCGAACCCGGAAGTGTTTTGACACTTGTGTTATTTTCAAGATTTAGGGTTAGGTAATGGGGGTTCTACCGATAAGACTCAGGAGCCTCTGAGAGTCCAAAACACAAGTATGAGACATCAGAAATTCCGTAATGGCGACCCGATTCGGAATCTGTTGTCCTCATTGATTTCTGAGCTTCCTAGCGGCAACAGCGCCACCATTTGTCTGCCATTGAAATTGCACAAAAAAATTCAAAAAAAAAAAAACTTTTGCCTACGTACTAAGTAGGCCACTGCGAATCTTTTTCCCTCTTGAGAGTTTTGTCTAAAATGTCCAGAAGGGGGCGCAAAGCGAACCCGGAAGTGTTTTGACACTAAGAATGTGTTTTTGGTTGAAATGCTAAACTTAAAATTGAGTACCAGAAGCGAGCCACATATCATCGCGTTCGTCTTATCGATGGCTACGCGTGGACGTGACTAACTTTTATTTCTGACATTTGTGGGAGGAGCTATCGCACTTTAAAGGCTAACCCTAGGGTTAGGAACCGTGCGACCGTGTGCGGAGAGACACATATCCAAATGTCCGTCTCGACAAGCTATATAACATACTAAAAGATGGGACCGTGTCGACCTTTGTGGGAGGAGCTATCGCACTTTAAAGGCTAACCCTAGGGTTAGGAACCGTGCGACCGTGTGCGGAGAGACACATATCCAAATGTCCGTCTCGACAAGCTATATAACATACTAAAAGATGGGACCGTGTCGACCTTTGTGGGAGGAGCTATCGCACTTTAAAGGCTAACCCTAGGGTTAGGAACCGTGCGACCGTGTGCGGAGAGACACATATCCAAATGTCCGTCTCGACAAGCTATATAACATACTAAAAGATGGGACCGTGTCGACCTTTGTGGGAGGAGCTATCGCACTTTAAAGGGTTAGGGTTAGGGTTAGGGTTAGGCAATGGGGGTTCGCAAGATTACCGGTAATCTTACCGATAAGACCCAGGAGCCTCTGAACGTCCAGGACACAAGTATGAGACATCTAAAATTCCGTAATGGCGACCCGATTCGGAATCTGTTGTCCTCATTGATTTTTGAGCTTCCTAGCGGCAACAGCGCCACCATTTGTCTGCCATTAAAATTGCACAAAAAAATTCAAAAAAAAAAAAACTTTTGCCTACGTACTAAGTAGGCCACTGCGAATCTTTTTCCCTCTTGAGAGTTTTGTCTAAAATGTCCAGAAGGGGGCGCAACAGCGAACCCGGAAGTGTTTTGACACTTGTGTTATTTTCAAGATTTAGGGTTAGGTAATGGGGGTTCTACCGATAAGACTCAGGAGCCTCTGAGAGTCCAAAACACAAGTATGAGACATCAGAAATTCCGTAATGGCGACCCGATTCGGAATCTGTTGTCCTCATTGATTTCTGAGCTTCCTAGCGGCAACAGCGCCACCATTTGTCTGCCATTGAAATTGCACAAAAAAATTCAAAAAAAAGAAAACTTTTGCCTACGTACTAAGTAGGCCACTGCGAATCTTTTTCCCTCTTGAGAGTTTTGTCTAAAATGTCCAGAAGGGGGCGCAAAGCGAACCCGGAAGTGTTTTGACACTAAGAATGTGTTTTTGGTTGAAATGCTAAACTTAAAATTGAGTACCAGAAGCGAGCCACATATCATCGCGTTCGTCTTATCGATGGCTACGCGTGGACGTGACTAACTTTTATTTCTGACATTTGTGGGAGGAGCTATCGCACTTTAAAGGCTAACCCTAGGGTTAGGAACCGTGCGACCGTGTGCGGAGAGACACATATCCAAATGTCCGTCTCGACAAGCTATATAACATACTAAAAGATGGGACCGTGTCGACCTTTGTGGGAGGAGCTATCGCACTTTAAAGGCTAACCCTAGGGTTAGGAACCGTGCGACCGTGTGCGGAGAGACACATATCCAAATGTCCGTCTCGACAAGCTATATAACATACTAAAAGATGGGACCGTGTCGACCTTTGTGGGAGGAGCTATCGCACTTTAAAGGCTAACCCTAGGGTTAGGAACCGTGCGACCGTGTGCGGAGAGACACATATCCAAATGTCCGTCTCGACAAGCTATATAACATACTAAAAGATGGGACCGTGTCGACCTTTGTGGGAGGAGCTATCGCACTTTAAAGGGTTAGGGTTAGGGTTAGGGTTAGGCAATGGGGGTTCGCAAGATTACCGGTAATCTTACCGATAAGACCCAGGAGCCTCTGAACGTCCAGGACACAAGTATGAGACATCTAAAATTCCGTAATGGCGACCCGATTCGGAATCTGTTGTCCTCATTGATTTTTGAGCTTCCTAGCGGCAACAGCGCCACCATTTGTCTGCCATTAAAATTGCACAAAAAAATTCAAAAAAAAAAAAACTTTTGCCTACGTACTAAGTAGGCCACTGCGAATCTTTTTCCCTCTTGAGAGTTTTGTCTAAAATGTCCAGAAGGGGGCGCAACAGCGAACCCGGAAGTGTTTTGACACTTGTGTTATTTTCAAGATTTAGGGTTAGGTAATGGGGGTTCTACCGATAAGACTCAGGAGCCTCTGAGAGTCCAAAACACAAGTATGAGACATCAAAAATTCCGTAATGGCGACCCGATTCGGAATCTGTTGTCCTCATTGATTTCTGAGCTTCCTAGCGGCAACAGCGCCACCATTTGTCTGCCATTGAAATTGCACAAAAAAATTCAAAAAAAAAAAAACTTTTGCCTACGTACTAAGTAGGCCACTGCGAATCTTTTTCCCTCTTGAGAGTTTTGTCTAAAATGTCCAGAAGGGGGCGCAAAGCGAACCCGGAAGTGTTTTGACACTTGTGTTTTTTTCCAGATTTTTTTTTTTTTTTTTTAGGGTTAGGCTTAGTGTATACAAGTCTGCGGGTTAGGTTTAGGGTGAGGGTTTGAGATAGGTAGTAGTTGTAGTACTAAGACTGGTTAGGGTTAGTGTATACAAGTCTGCGGGTTAGGTTCAGGGTGAGGGTTTGAGATAGGTTGTAGTTGTAGTACTAAGACAAGTCTAAGTCCACATCAAGAAGGTTTTTTTTTTTTTTTTTTTTTTGGTTTAGTTTCTTTTTTTTTTTTCTTTTTTTTTGATTTTTTTTTTTTTTTTTTTGAATTTTTTTTCTTTTTTTTTCTTTTTTTCTTTTTTTTTTTAATTTTTTTTCTTTTTTTGCATGTTTCAAGTGATTTGGGATCGACTGGTAATAGTCCCCAGTGCACTTATTTTGGTGTCCCCAAGCTCTGGGACTTAGTAAAATTTACCCCAGACCTTAGGAGTGTCGTAGAGCGACGGGACCAATTCCATTAAATCCGGCATGAAAAAGTGATTCAGAAAATGTGTTGTTTGAAAAAAAAAAATAATAATTGAGCTCTAGGGGCTGAAAAAACGTGTCTCTTTTGATTTGGCGGAGAGTTAGCAGTGTCGGAGAGCTACGAAACCACTTCCATCGGATTCGGGACGCTTCAAACATTTAGAAACAGTCTTGTTTGTGAAGACAGCAATTTTTTTGAATATCTTATTGAATTTTAAAGCTGCAAGGCCGCAAAATAAAGCCTAAAATGTCAACGCTTGACCTTTGGGTCTTCGGAGTGTCTTTGAGCGTCGGGAGTTGGCTCCCTAGACTCACTTTTTCCCGCTGAATACAGCCGTGGTGGTCTCGTGTCTCTACGATGTCGGGAAGTGGGTGTAATAGCCACTTAGCCGCCAGAAAACTTCTGTAAAAAACCGAGACCATTTTCCGACTCAGAACGACGAGGCGGACGCGCTGATATGTGTTTCCCAGCACACGGACTTACGGTTCTCTTAATTGGCTAGGGTTAGGGTTAGTTTTCAACGCGCGATAGCTCTTGAACGATACGTCCGTCAGACAAGTAATTGACGTTGGCGTTTCCAGCTTTCCGAGGCCTACGATCTGATATGTCCGCCATTGTCGTGCGACCCCCGTAGCCCCTAACCCTAACCCTAGATAACCCTAGTTTTACCTGATCGAAAGGCTTATAGGGTTACCGATGCTAAGAATGTGTTTTTGGTTGAAATGCTAAACTTAAAATTGAGTACCAGAAGCGAGCCACATATCATCGCGTTCGTCTTATCGATGGCTACGCGTGGACGTGACTAACTTTTATTTCTGACCTTTGTGGGAGGAGCTATCGCACTTTAAAGGCTAACCCTAGGGTTAGGAACCGTGCGACCGTGTGCGGAGAGACACATATCCAAATGTCCGTCTCGACAAGCTATATAACATACTAAAAGATGGGACCGTGTCGACCTTTGTGGGAGGAGCTATCGCACTTTAAAGGCTAACCCTAGGGTTAGGAACCGTGCGACCGTGTGCGGAGAGACACATATCCAAATGTCCGTCTCGACAAGCTATATAACATACTAAAAGATGGGACCGTGTCGACCTTTGTGGGAGGAGCTATCGCACTTTAAAGGGTTAGGGTTAGGGTTAGGGTTAGGGCAATGGGGGTTCGCAAGATTACCGGTAATCTTACCGATAAGACCCAGGAGCCTCTGAACGTCCAGGACACAAGTATGAGACATCTAAAATTCCGTAATGGCGACCCGATTCGGAATCTGTTGTCCTCATTGATTTCTGAGCTTCCTAGCGGCAACAGCGCCACCATTTGTCTGCCATTAAAATTGCACAAAAAAATTCAAAAAAAAAAAAACTTTTGCCTACGTACTAAGTAGGCCACTGCGAATCTTTTTCCCTCTTGAGAGTTTTGTCTAAAATGTCCAGAAGGGGGCGCAAAGCGAACCCGGAAGTGTTTTGACACTAAGAATGTGTTTTTGGTTGAAATGCTAAACTTAAAATTGAGTACCAGAAGCGAGCCACATATCATCGCGTTCGTCTTATCGATGGCTACGCGTGGACGTGACTAACTTTTATTTCTGACCTTTGTGGGAGGAGCTATCGCACTTTAAAGGCTAACCCTAGGGTTAGGAACCGTGCGACCGTGTGCGGAGAGACACATATCCAAATGTCCGTCTCGACAAGCTATATAACATACTAAAAGATGGGACCGTGTCGACCTTTGTGGGAGGAGCTATCGCACTTTAAAGGCTAACCCTAGGGTTAGGAACCGTGCGACCGTGTGCGGAGAGACACATATCCAAATGTCCGTCTCGACAAGCTATATAACATACTAAAAGATGGGACCGTGTCGACCTTTGTGGGAGGAGCTATCGCACTTTAAAGGCTAACCCTAGGGTTAGGAACCGTGCGACCGTGTGCGGAGAGACACATATCCAAATGTCCGTCTCGACAAGCTATATAACATACTAAAAGATGGGACCGTGTCGACCTTTGTGGGAGGAGCTATCGCACTTTAAAGGGTTAGGGTTAGGGTTAGGGTTAGGGCAATGGGGGTTCGCAAGATTACCGGTAATCTTACCGATAAGACCCAGGAGCCTCTGAACGTCCAGGACACAAGTATGAGACATCTAAAATTCCGTAATGGCGACCCGATTCGGAATCTGTTGTCCTCATTGATTTCTGAGCTTCCTAGCGGCAACAGCGCCACCATTTGTCTGCCATTAAAATTGCACAAAAAAATTCAAAAAAAAAAAACTTTTGCCTACGTACTAAGTAGGCCACTGCGAATCTTTTTCCCTCTTGAGAGTTTTGTCTAAAATGTCCAGAAGGGGGCGCAACAGCGAACCCGGAAGTGTTTTGACACTTGTGTTATTTTCAAGATTTAGGGTTAGGTAATGGGGGTTCTACCGATAAGACCCAGGAGCCTCTGAACGTCCAGGACACAAGTATGAGACATCTAAAATTCCGTAATGGCGACCCGATTCGGAATCTGTTGTCCTCATTGATTTCTGAGCTTCCTAGCGGCAACAGCGCCACCATTTGTCTGCCATTGAAATTGCACAAAAAAATTCAAAAAAAAAAAAACTTTTGCCTACGTACTAAGTAGGCCACTGCGAATCTTTTTCCCTCTTGAGAGTTTTGTCTAAAATGTCCAGAAGGGGGCGCAAAGCGAACCCGGAAGTGTTTTGACACTAAGAATGTGTTTTTGGTTGAAATGCTAAACTTAAAATTGAGTACCAGAAGCGAGCCACATATCATCGCGTTCGTCTTATCGATGGCTACGCGTGGACGTGACTAACTTTTATTTCTGACCTTTGTGGGAGGAGCTATCGCACTTTAAAGGCTAACCCTAGGGTTAGGAACCGTGCGACCGTGTGCGGAGAGACACATATCCAAATGTCCGTCTCGACAAGCTATATAACATACTAAAAGATGGGACCGTGTCGACCTTTGTGGGAGGAGCTATCGCACTTTAAAGTCTAACCCTAGGGTTAGGAACCGTGCGACCGTGTGCGGAGAGACACATATCCAAATGTCCGTCTCGACAAGCTATATAACATACTAAAAGATGGGACCGTGTCGACCTTTGTGGGAGGAGCTATCGCACTTTAAAGGCTAACCCTAGGGTTAGGAACCGTGCGACCGTGTGCGGAGAGACACATATCCAAATGTCCGTCTCGACAAGCTATATAACATACTAAAAGATGGGACCGTGTCGACCTTTGTGGGAGGAGCTATCGCACTTTAAAGGGTTAGGGTTAGGGTTAGGGTTAGGCAATGGGGGTTCGCAAGATTACCGGTAATCTTACCGATAAGACCCAGGAGCCTCTGAACGTCCAGGACACAAGTATGAGACATCTAAAATTCCGTAATGGCGACCCGATTCGGAATCTGTTGTCCTCATTGATTTTTGAGCTTCCTAGCGGCAACAGCGCCACCATTTGTCTGCCATTAAAATTGCACAAAAAAATTCAAAAAAAAAAAAACTTTTGCCTACGTACTAAGTAGGCCACTGCGAATCTTTTTCCCTCTTGAGAGTTTTGTCTAAAATGTCCAGAAGGGGGCGCAACAGCGAACCCGGAAGTGTTTTGACACTTGTGTTATTTTCAAGATTTAGGGTTAGGTAATGGGGGTTCTACCGATAAGACTCAGGAGCCTCTGAGAGTCCAAAACACAAGTATGAGACATCAAAAATTCCGTAATGGCGACCCGATTCGGAATCTGTTGTCCTCATTGATTTCTGAGCTTCCTAGCGGCAACAGCGCCACCATTTGTCTGCCATTGAAATTGCACAAAAAAATTCAAAAAAAAAAAAACTTTTGCCTACGTACTAAGTAGGCCACTGCGAATCTTTTTCCCTCTTGAGAGTTTTGTCTAAAATGTCCAGAAGGGGGCGCAAAGCGAACCCGGAAGTGTTTTGACACTTGTGTTTTTTTCCAGATTTTTTTTTTTTTTTTTTAGGGTTAGGCTTAGTGTATACAAGTCTGCGGGTTAGGTTTAGGGTGAGGGTTTGAGATAGGTAGTAGTTGTAGTACTAAGACTGGTTAGGGTTAGTGTATACAAGTCTGCGGGTTAGGTTCAGGGTGAGGGTTTGAGATAGGTTGTAGTTGTAGTACTAAGACAAGTCTAAGTCCACATCAAGAAGGTTTTTTTTTTTTTTTTTTTTTTGGTTTAGTTTCTTTTTTTTTTTCTTTTTTTTTGATTTTTTTTTTTTTTTTTTTGAATTTTTTTTCTTTTTTTTTCTTTTTTTTTTTTTTTTTAATTTTTTTTTTCTTTTTTTGCATGTTTCAAGTGATTTGGGATCGACTGGTAATAGTCCCCAGTGCACTTATTTTGGTGTCCCCAAGCTCTGGGACTTAGTAAAATTTACCCCAGACCTTAGGAGTGTCGTAGAGCGACGGGACCAATTCCATTAAATCCGGCATGAAAAAGTGATTCAGAAAATGTGTTGTTTGAAAAAAAAAAATAATAATTGAGCTCTAGGGGCTGAAAAAACGTGTCTCTTTTGATTTGGCGGAGAGTTAGCAGTGTCGGAGAGCTACGAAACCACTTCCATCGGATTCGGGACGCTTCAAACATTTAGAAACAGTCTTGTTTGTGAAGACAGCAATTTTTTTGAATATCTTATTGAATTTTAAAGCTGCAAGGCCGCAAAATAAAGCCTAAAATGTCAACGCTTGACCTTTGGGTCTTCGGAGTGTCTTTGAGCGTCGGGAGTTGGCTCCCTAGACTCACTTTTTCCCGCTGAATACAGCCGTGGTGGTCTCGTGTCTCTACGATGTCGGGAAGTGGGTGTAATAGCCACTTAGCCGCCAGAAAACTTCTGTAAAAAACCGAGACCATTTTCCGACTCAGAACGACGAGGCGGACGCGCTGATATGTGTTTCCCAGCACACGGACTTACGGTTCTCTTAATTGGCTAGGGTTAGGGTTAGTTTTCAACGCGCGATAGCTCTTGAACGATACGTCCGTCAGACAAGTAATTGACGTTGGCGTTTCCAGCTTTCCGAGGCCTACGATCTGATATGTCCGCCATTGTCGTGCGACCCCCGTAGCCCCTAACCCTAACCCTAGATAACCCTAGTTTTACCTGATCGAAAGGCTTATAGGGTTACCGATGCTAAGAATGTGTTTTTGGTTGAAATGCTAAACTTAAAATTGAGTACCAGAAGCGAGCCACATATCATCGCGTTCGTCTTATCGATGGCTACGCGTGGACGTGACTAACTTTTATTTCTGACCTTTGTGGGAGGAGCTATCGCACTTTAAAGGCTAACCCTAGGGTTAGGAACCGTGCGACCGTGTGCGGAGAGACACATATCCAAATGTCCGTCTCGACAAGCTATATAACATACTAAAAGATGGGACCGTGTCGACCTTTGTGGGAGGAGCTATCGCACTTTAAAGGCTAACCCTAGGGTTAGGAACCGTGCGACCGTGTGCGGAGAGACACATATCCAAATGTCCGTCTCGACAAGCTATATAACATACTAAAAGATGGGACCGTGTCGACCTTTGTGGGAGGAGCTATCGCACTTTAAAGGGTTAGGGTTAGGGTTAGGGTTAGGGCAATGGGGGTTCGCAAGATTACCGGTAATCTTACCGATAAGACCCAGGAGCCTCTGAACGTCCAGGACACAAGTATGAGACATCTAAAATTCCGTAATGGCGACCCGATTCGGAATCTGTTGTCCTCATTGATTTCTGAGCTTCCTAGCGGCAACAGCGCCACCATTTGTCTGCCATTAAAATTGCACAAAAAAATTCAAAAAAAAAAAACTTTTGCCTACGTACTAAGTAGGCCACTGCGAATCTTTTTCCCTCTTGAGAGTTTTGTCTAAAATGTCCAGAAGGGGGCGCAACAGCGAACCCGGAAGTGTTTTGACACTTGTGTTATTTTCAAGATTTAGGGTTAGGTAATGGGGGTTCTACCGATAAGACCCAGGAGCCTCTGAACGTCCAGGACACAAGTATGAGACATCTAAAATTCCGTAATGGCGACCCGATTCGGAATCTGTTGTCCTCATTGATTTCTGAGCTTCCTAGCGGCAACAGCGCCACCATTTGTCTGCCATTGAAATTGCACAAAAAAATTCAAAAAAAAAAAAACTTTTGCCTACGTACTAAGTAGGCCACTGCGAATCTTTTTCCCTCTTGAGAGTTTTGTCTAAAATGTCCAGAAGGGGGCGCAAAGCGAACCCGGAAGTGTTTTGACACTAAGAATGTGTTTTTGGTTGAAATGCTAAACTTAAAATTGAGTACCAGAAGCGAGCCACATATCATCGCGTTCGTCTTATCGATGGCTACGCGTGGACGTGACTAACTTTTATTTCTGACCTTTGTGGGAGGAGCTATCGCACTTTAAAGGCTAACCCTAGGGTTAGGAACCGTGCGACCGTGTGCGGAGAGACACATATCCAAATGTCCGTCTCGACAAGCTATATAACATACTAAAAGATGGGACCGTGTCGACCTTTGTGGGAGGAGCTATCGCACTTTAAAGTCTAACCCTAGGGTTAGGAACCGTGCGACCGTGTGCGGAGAGACACATATCCAAATGTCCGTCTCGACAAGCTATATAACATACTAAAAGATGGGACCGTGTCGACCTTTGTGGGAGGAGCTATCGCACTTTAAAGGCTAACCCTAGGGTTAGGAACCGTGCGACCGTGTGCGGAGAGACACATATCCAAATGTCCGTCTCGACAAGCTATATAACATACTAAAAGATGGGACCGTGTCGACCTTTGTGGGAGGAGCTATCGCACTTTAAAGGGTTAGGGTTAGGGTTAGGGTTAGGCAATGGGGGTTCGCAAGATTACCGGTAATCTTACCGATAAGACCCAGGAGCCTCTGAACGTCCAGGACACAAGTATGAGACATCTAAAATTCCGTAATGGCGACCCGATTCGGAATCTGTTGTCCTCATTGATTTTTGAGCTTCCTAGCGGCAACAGCGCCACCATTTGTCTGCCATTAAAATTGCACAAAAAAATTCAAAAAAAAAAAAACTTTTGCCTACGTACTAAGTAGGCCACTGCGAATCTTTTTCCCTCTTGAGAGTTTTGTCTAAAATGTCCAGAAGGGGGCGCAACAGCGAACCCGGAAGTGTTTTGACACTTGTGTTATTTTCAAGATTTAGGGTTAGGTAATGGGGGTTCTACCGATAAGACTCAGGAGCCTCTGAGAGTCCAAAACACAAGTATGAGACATCAAAAATTCCGTAATGGCGACCCGATTCGGAATCTGTTGTCCTCATTGATTTCTGAGCTTCCTAGCGGCAACAGCGCCACCATTTGTCTGCCATTGAAATTGCACAAAAAAATTCAAAAAAAAAAAAACTTTTGCCTACGTACTAAGTAGGCCACTGCGAATCTTTTTCCCTCTTGAGAGTTTTGTCTAAAATGTCCAGAAGGGGGCGCAAAGCGAACCCGGAAGTGTTTTGACACTTGTGTTTTTTTCCAGATTTTTTTTTTTTTTTTTTAGGGTTAGGCTTAGTGTATACAAGTCTGCGGGTTAGGTTTAGGGTGAGGGTTTGAGATAGGTAGTAGTTGTAGTACTAAGACTGGTTAGGGTTAGTGTATACAAGTCTGCGGGTTAGGTTCAGGGTGAGGGTTTGAGATAGGTTGTAGTTGTAGTACTAAGACAAGTCTAAGTCCACATCAAGAAGGTTTTTTTTTTTTTTTTTTTTTTGGTTTAGTTTCTTTTTTTTTTTCTTTTTTTTTGATTTTTTTTTTTTTTTTTTTGAATTTTTTTTCTTTTTTTTTCTTTTTTTATTTTTTTTTATTTTTTTTTTTCTTTTTTTGCATGTTTCAAGTGATTTGGGATCGACTGGTAATAGTCCCCAGTGCACTTATTTTGGTGTCCCCAAGCTCTGGGACTTAGTAAAATTTACCCCAGACCTTAGGAGTGTCGTAGAGCGACGGGACCAATTCCATTAAATCCGGCATGAAAAAGTGATTCAGAAAATGTGTTGTTTGAAAAAAAATAATAATAATTGAGCTCTAGGGGCTGAAAAAACGTGTCTCTTTTGATTTGGCGGAGAGTTAGCAGTGTCGGAGAGCTACGAAACCACTTCCATCGGATTCGGGACGCTTCAAACATTTAGAAACAGTCTTGTTTGTGAAGACAGCAATTTTTTTGAATATCTTATTGAATTTTAAAGCTGCAAGGCCGCAAAATAAAGCCTAAAATGTCAACGCTTGACCTTTGGGTCTTCGGAGTGTCTTTGAGCGTCGGGAGTTGGCTCCCTAGACTCACTTTTTCCCGCTGAATACAGCCGTGGTGGTCTCGTGTCTCTACGATGTCGGGAAGTGGGTGTAATAGCCACTTAGCCGCCAGAAAACTTCTGTAAAAAACCGAGACCATTTTCCGACTCAGAACGACGAGGCGGACGCGCTGATATGTGTTTCCCAGCACACGGACTTACGGTTCTCTTAATTGGCTAGGGTTAGGGTTAGTTTTCAACGCGCGATAGCTCTTGAACGATACGTCCGTCAGACAAGTAATTGACGTTGGCGTTTCCAGCTTTCCGAGGCCTACGATCTGATATGTCCGCCATTGTCGTGCGACCCCCGTAGCCCCTAACCCTAACCCTAGATAACCCTAGTTTTACCTGATCGAAAGGCTTATAGGGTTACCGATGCTAAGAATGTGTTTTTGGTTGAAATGCTAAACTTAAAATTGAGTACCAGAAGCGAGCCACATATCATCGCGTTCGTCTTATCGATGGCTACGCGTGGACGTGACTAACTTTTATTTCTGACCTTTGTGGGAGGAGCTATCGCACTTTAAAGGCTAACCCTAGGGTTAGGAACCGTGCGACCGTGTGCGGAGAGACACATATCCAAATGTCCGTCTCGACAAGCTATATAACATACTAAAAGATGGGACCGTGTCGACCTTTGTGGGAGGAGCTATCGCACTTTAAAGGCTAACCCTAGGGTTAGGAACCGTGCGACCGTGTGCGGAGAGACACATATCCAAATGTCCGTCTCGACAAGCTATATAACATACTAAAAGATGGGACCGTGTCGACCTTTGTGGGAGGAGCTATCGCACTTTAAAGGCTAACCCTAGGGTTAGGAACCGTGCGACCGTGTGCGGAGAGACACATATCCAAATGTCCGTCTCGACAAGCTATATAACATACTAAAAGATGGGACCGTGTCGACCTTTGTGGGAGGAGCTATCGCACTTTAAAGGGTTAGGGTTAGGGTTAGGGTTAGGGCAATGGGGGTTCGCAAGATTACCGGTAATCTTACCGATAAGACCCAGGAGCCTCTGAACGTCCAGGACACAAGTATGAGACATCTAAAATTCCGTAATGGCGACCCGATTCGGAATCTGTTGTCCTCATTGATTTCTGAGCTTCCTAGCGGCAACAGCGCCACCATTTGTCTGCCATTAAAATTGCACAAAAAAATTCAAAAAAAAAAAAACTTTTGCCTACGTACTAAGTAGGCCACTGCGAATCTTTTTCCCTCTTGAGAGTTTTGTCTAAAATGTCCAGAAGGGGGCGCAACAGCGAACCCGGAAGTGTTTTGACACTTGTGTTATTTTCAAGATTTAGGGTTAGATAATGGGGGTTCTACCGATAAGACTCAGGAGCCTCTGAGAGTCCAAAACACAAGTATGAGACATCAAAAATTCCGTAATGGCGACCCGATTCGGAATCTGTTGTCCTCATTGATTTCTGAGCTTCCTAGCGGCAACAGCGCCACCATTTGTCTGCCATTGAAATTGCACAAAAAAATTCAAAAAAAAAAAAACTTTTGCCTACGTACTAAGTAGGCCACTGCGAATCTTTTTCCCTCTTGAGAGTTTTGTCTAAAATGTCCAGAAGGGGGCGCAAAGCGAACCCGGAAGTGTTTTGACACTAAGAATGTGTTTTTGGTTGAAATGCTAAACTTAAAATTGAGTACCAGAAGCGAGCCACATATCATCGCGTTCGTCTTATCGATGGCTACGCGTGGACGTGACTAACTTTTATTTCTGACCTTTGTGGGAGGAGCTATCGCACTTTAAAGGCTAACCCTAGGGTTAGGAACCGTGCGACCGTGTGCGGAGAGACACATATCCAAATGTCCGTCTCGACAAGCTATATAACATACTAAAAGATGGGACCGTGTCGACCTTTGTGGGAGGAGCTATCGCACTTTAAAGGCTAACCCTAGGGTTAGGAACCGTGCGACCGTGTGCGGAGAGACACATATCCAAATGTCCGTCTCGACAAGCTATATAACATACTAAAAGATGGGACCGTGTCGACCTTTGTGGGAGGAGCTATCGCACTTTAAAGGCTAACCCTAGGGTTAGGAACCGTGCGACCGTGTGCGGAGAGACACATATCCAAATGTCCGTCTCGACAAGCTATATAACATACTAAAAGATGGGACCGTGTCGACCTTTGTGGGAGGAGCTATCGCACTTTAAAGGGTTAGGGTTAGGGTTAGGGTTAGGCAATGGGGGTTCGCAAGATTACCGGTAATCTTACCGATAAGACCCAGGAGCCTCTGAACGTCCAGGACACAAGTATGAGACATCAAAAATTCCGTAATGGCGACCCGATTCGGAATCTGTTGTCCTCATTGATTTCTGAGCTTCCTAGCGGCAACAGCGCCACCATTTGTCTGCCATTGAAATTGCACAAAAAAATTCAAAAAAAAAAAAACTTTTGCCTACGTACTAAGTAGGCCACTGCGAATCTTTTTCCCTCTTGAGAGTTTTGTCTAAAATGTCCAGAAGGGGGCGCAAAGCGAACCCGGAAGTGTTTTGACACGTGTTTTTTTCCAGATTTTTTTTTTTTTTTTTTAGGGTTAGGCTTAGTGTATACAAGTCTGCGGGTTAGGTTTAGGGTGAGGGTTTGAGATAGGTAGTAGTTGTAGTACTAAGACTGGTTAGGGTTAGTGTATACAAGTCTGCGGGTTAGGTTCAGGGTGAGGGTTTGAGATAGGTTGTAGTTGTAGTACTAAGACAAGTCTAAGTCCACATCAAGAAGGTTTTTTTTTTTTTTTTTTTTTTGGTTTAGTTTCTTCTTTTTTTTTCTTTTTTTTTTCTTTTTTTTTCTTTTTTTTTCGAATTTTTTTTCTTTTTTTTCTTTTTTTCTTTTTTTTTTTAATTTTTTTTCTTTTTTTGCATGTTTCAAGTGATTTGGGATCGACTGGTAATAGTCCCCAGTGCACTTATTTTGGTGTCCCCAAGCTCTGGGACTTAGTAAAATTTACCCCAGACCTTAGGAGTGTCGTAGAGCGACGGGACCAATTCCATTAAATCCGGCATGAAAAAGTGATTCAGAAAATGTGTTGTTTGAAAAAAAATAATAATAATTGAGCTCTAGGGGCTGAAAAAACGTGTCTCTTTTGATTTGGCGGAGAGTTAGCAGTGTCGGAGAGCTACGAAACCACTTCCATCGGATTCGGGACGCTTCAAACATTTAGAAACAGTCTTGTTTGTGAAGACAGCAATTTTTTTGAATATCTTATTGAATTTTAAAGCTGCAAGGCCGCAAAATAAAGCCTAAAATGTCAACGCTTGACCTTTGGGTCTTCGGAGTGTCTTTGAGCGTCGGGAGTTGGCTCCCTAGACTCACTTTTTCCCGCTGAATACAGCCGTGGTGGTCTCGTGTCTCTACGATGTCGGGAAGTGGGTGTAATAGCCACTTAGCCGCCAGAAAACTTCTGTAAAAAACCGAGACCATTTTCCGACTCAGAACGACGAGGCGGACGCGCTGATATGTGTTTCCCAGCACACGGACTTACGGTTCTCTTAATTGGCTAGGGTTAGGGTTAGTTTTCAACGCGCGATAGCTCTTGAACGATACGTCCGTCAGACAAGTAATTGACGTTGGCGTTTCCAGCTTTCCGAGGCCTACGATCTGATATGTCCGCCATTGTCGTGCGACCCCCGTAGCCCCTAACCCTAACCCTAGATAACCCTAGTTTTACCTGATCGAAAGGCTTATAGGGTTACCGATGCTAAGAATGTGTTTTTGGTTGAAATGCTAAACTTAAAATTGAGTACCAGAAGCGAGCCACATATCATCGCGTTCGTCTTATCGATGGCTACGCGTGGACGTGACTAACTTTTATTTCTGACCTTTGTGGGAGGAGCTATCGCACTTTAAAGGCTAACCCTAGGGTTAGGAACCGTGCGACCGTGTGCGGAGAGACACATATCCAAATGTCCGTCTCGACAAGCTATATAACATACTAAAAGATGGGACCGTGTCGACCTTTGTGGGAGGAGCTATCGCACTTTAAAGGCTAACCCTAGGGTTAGGAACCGTGCGACCGTGTGCGGAGAGACACATATCCAAATGTCCGTCTCGACAAGCTATATAACATACTAAAAGATGGGACCGTGTCGACCTTTGTGGGAGGAGCTATCGCACTTTAAAGGCTAACCCTAGGGTTAGGAACCGTGCGACCGTGTGCGGAGAGACACATATCCAAATGTCCGTCTCGACAAGCTATATAACATACTAAAAGATGGGACCGTGTCGACCTTTGTGGGAGGAGCTATCGCACTTTAAAGGGTTAGGGTTAGGGTTAGGGTTAGGCAATGGGGGTTCGCAAGATTACCGGTAATCTTACCGATAAGACCCAGGAGCCTCTGAACGTCCAGGACACAAGTATGAGACATCTAAAATTCCGTAATGGCGACCCGATTCGGAATCTGTTGTCCTCATTGATTTCTGAGCTTCCTAGCGGCAACAGCGCCACCATTTGTCTGCCATTAAAATTGCACAAAAAAATTCAAAAAAAAAAAAACTTTTGCCTACGTACTAAGTAGGCCACTGCGAATCTTTTTCCCTCTTGAGAGTTTTGTCTAAAATGTCCAGAAGGGGGCGCAACAGCGAACCCGGAAGTGTTTTGACACTTGTGTAGGTAATGGGGGTTCTACCGATAAGACTCAGGAGCCTCTGAGAGTCCAAAACACAAGTATGAGACATCAAAAATTCCGTAATGGCGACCCGATTCGGAATCTGTTGTCCTCATTGATTTCTGAGCTTCCTAGCGGCAACAGCGCCACCATTTGTCTGCCATTGAAATTGCACAAAAAAATTCAAAAAAAAAAAAACTTTTGCCTACGTACTAAGTAGGCCACTGCGAATCTTTTTCCCTCTTGAGAGTTTTGTCTAAAATGTCCAGAAGGGGGCGCAAAGCGAACCCGGAAGTGTTTTGACACTAAGAATGTGTTTTTGGTTGAAATGCTAAACTTAAAATTGAGTACCAGAAGCGAGCCACATATCATCGCGTTCGTCTTATCGATGGCTACGTGTGGACGTGACTAACTTTTATTTCTGACCTTTGTGGGAGGAGCTATCGCACTTTAAAGGCTAACCCTAGGGTTAGGAACCGTGCGACCGTGTGCGGAGAGACACATATCCAAATGTCCGTCTCGACAAGCTATATAACATACTAAAAGATGGGACCGTGTCGACCTTTGTGGGAGGAGCTATCGCACTTTAAAGGCTAACCCTAGGGTTAGGAACCGTGCGACCGTGTGCGGAGAGACACATATCCAAATGTCCGTCTCGACAAGCTATATAACATACTAAAAGATGGGACCGTGTCGACCTTTGTGGGAGGAGCTATCGCACTTTAAAGGCTAACCCTAGGGTTAGGAACCGTGCGACCGTGTGCGGAGAGACACATATCCAAATGTCCGTCTCGACAAGCTATATAACATACTAAAAGATGGGACCGTGTCGACCTTTGTGGGAGGAGCTATCGCACTTTAAAGGGTTAGGGTTAGGGTTAGGGTTAGGCAATGGGGGTTCGCAAGATTACCGGTAATCTTACCGATAAGACCCAGGAGCCTCTGAACGTCCAGGACACAAGTATGAGACATCTAAAATTCCGTAATGGCGACCCGATTCGGAATCTGTTGTCCTCATTGATTTCTGAGCTTCCTAGCGGCAACAGCGCCACCATTTGTCTGCCATTAAAATTGCACAAAAAAATTCAAAAAAAAAAAAACTTTTGCCTACGTACTAAGTAGGCCACTGCGAATCTTTTTCCCTCTTGAGAGTTTTGTCTAAAATGTCCAGAAGGGGGCGCAACAGCGAACCCGGAAGTGTTTTGACACTTGTGTAGGTAATGGGGGTTCTACCGATAAGACTCAGGAGCCTCTGAGAGTCCAAAACACAAGTATGAGACATCAAAAATTCCGTAATGGCGACCCGATTCGGAATCTGTTGTCCTCATTGATTTCTGAGCTTCCTAGCGGCAACAGCGCCACCATTTGTCTGCCATTGAAATTGCACAAAAAAATTCAAAAAAAAAAAAACTTTTGCCTACGTACTAAGTAGGCCACTGCGAATCTTTTTCCCTCTTGAGAGTTTTGTCTAAAATGTCCAGAAGGGGGCGCAAAGCGAACCCGGAAGTGTTTTGACACTAAGAATGTGTTTTTGGTTGAAATGCTAAACTTAAAATTGAGTACCAGAAGCGAGCCACATATCATCGCGTTCGTCTTATCGATGGCTACGTGTGGACGTGACTAACTTTTATTTCTGACCTTTGTGGGAGGAGCTATCGCACTTTAAAGGCTAACCCTAGGGTTAGGAACCGTGCGACCGTGTGCGGAGAGACACATATCCAAATGTCCGTCTCGACAAGCTATATAACATACTAAAAGATGGGACCGTGTCGACCTTTGTGGGAGGAGCTATCGCACTTTAAAGGCTAACCCTAGGGTTAGGAACCGTGCGACCGTGTGCGGAGAGACACATATCCAAATGTCCGTCTCGACAAGCTATATAACATACTAAAAGATGGGACCGTGTCGACCTTTGTGGGAGGAGCTATCGCACTTTAAAGGCTAACCCTAGGGTTAGGAACCGTGCGACCGTGTGCGGAGAGACACATATCCAAATGTCCGTCTCGACAAGCTATATAACATACTAAAAGATGGGACCGTGTCGACCTTTGTGGGAGGAGCTATCGCACTTTAAAGGGTTAGGGTTAGGGTTAGGGTTAGGCAATGGGGGTTCGCAAGATTACCGGTAATCTTACCGATAAGACCCAGGAGCCTCTGAACGTCCAGGACACAAGTATGAGACATCTAAAATTCCGTAATGGCGACCCGATTCGGAATCTGTTGTCCTCATTGATTTCTGAGCTTCCTAGCGGCAACAGCGCCACCATTTGTCTGCCATTAAAATTGCACAAAAAAATTCAAAAAAAAAAAAACTTTTGCCTACGTACTAAGTAGGCCACTGCGAATCTTTTTCCCTCTTGAGAGTTTTGTCTAAAATGTCCAGAAGGGGGCGCAACAGCGAACCCGGAAGTGTTTTGACACTTGTGTTATTTTCAAGATTTAGGGTTAGGTAATGGGGGTTCTACCGATAAGACTCAGGAGCCTCTGAGAGTCCAAAACACAAGTATGAGACATCAAAAATTCCGTAATGGCGACCCGATTCGGAATCTGTTGTCCTCATTGATTTCTGAGCTTCCTAGCGGCAACAGCGCCACCATTTGTCTGCCATTGAAATTGCACAAAAAAATTCAAAAAAAAAAAAACTTTTGCCTACGTACTAAGTAGGCCACTGCGAATCTTTTTCCCTCTTGAGAGTTTTGTCTAAAATGTCCAGAAGGGGGCGCAAAGCGAACCCGGAAGTGTTTTGACACTAAGAATGTGTTTTTGGTTGAAATGCTAAACTTAAAATTGAGTACCAGAAGCGAGCCACATATCATCGCGTTCGTCTTATCGATGGCTACGCGTGGACGTGACTAACTTTTATTTCTGACCTTTGTGGGAGGAGCTATCGCACTTTAAAGGCTAACCCTAGGGTTAGGAACCGTGCGACCGTGTGCGGAGAGACACATATCCAAATGTCCGTCTCGACAAGCTATATAACATACTAAAAGATGGGACCGTGTCGACCTTTGTGGGAGGAGCTATCGCACTTTAAAGGCTAACCCTAGGGTTAGGAACCGTGCGACCGTGTGCGGAGAGACACATATCCAAATGTCCGTCTCGACAAGCTATATAACATACTAAAAGATGGGACCGTGTCGACCTTTGTGGGAGGAGCTATCGCACTTTAAAGGCTAACCCTAGGGTTAGGAACCGTGCGACCGTGTGCGGAGAGACACATATCCAAATGTCCGTCTCGACAAGCTATATAACATACTAAAAGATGGGACCGTGTCGACCTTTGTGGGAGGAGCTATCGCACTTTAAAGGGTTAGGGTTAGGGTTAGGGTTAGGCAATGGGGGTTCGCAAGATTACCGGTAATCTTACCGATAAGACCCAGGAGCCTCTGAACGTCCAGGACACAAGTATGAGACATCTAAAATTCCGTAATGGCGACCCGATTCGGAATCTGTTGTCCTCATTGATTTCTGAGCTTCCTAGCGGCAACAGCGCCACCATTTGTCTGCCATTAAAATTGCACAAAAAAATTCAAAAAAAAAAAAACTTTTGCCTACGTACTAAGTAGGCCACTGCGAATCTTTTTCCCTCTTGAGAGTTTTGTCTAAAATGTCCAGAAGGGGGCGCAACAGCGAACCCGGAAGTGTTTTGACACTTGTGTTATTTTCAAGATTTAGGGTTAGGTAATGGGGGTTCTACCGATAAGACTCAGGAGCCTCTGAGAGTCCAAAACACAAGTATGAGACATCAAAAATTCCGTAATGGCGACCCGATTCGGAATCTGTTGTCCTCATTGATTTCTGAGCTTCCTAGCGGCAACAGCGCCACCATTTGTCTGCCATTGAAATTGCACAAAAAAATTCAAAAAAAAAAAAACTTTTGCCTACGTACTAAGTAGGCCACTGCGAATCTTTTTCCCTCTTGAGAGTTTTGTCTAAAATGTCCAGAAGGGGGCGCAAAGCGAACCCGGAAGTGTTTTGACACTAAGAATGTGTTTTTGGTTGAAATGCTAAACTTAAAATTGAGTACCAGAAGCGAGCCACATATCATCGCGTTCGTCTTATCGATGGCTACGCGTGGACGTGACTAACTTTTATTTCTGACCTTTGTGGGAGGAGCTATCGCACTTTAAAGGCTAACCCTAGGGTTAGGAACCGTGCGACCGTGTGCGGAGAGACACATATCCAAATGTCCGTCTCGACAAGCTATATAACATACTAAAAGATGGGACCGTGTCGACCTTTGTGGGAGGAGCTATCGCACTTTAAAGGCTAACCCTAGGGTTAGGAACCGTGCGACCGTGTGCGGAGAGACACATATCCAAATGTCCGTCTCGACAAGCTATATAACATACTAAAAGATGGGACCGTGTCGACCTTTGTGGGAGGAGCTATCGCACTTTAAAGGCTAACCCTAGGGTTAGGAACCGTGCGACCGTGTGCGGAGAGACACATATCCAAATGTCCGTCTCGACAAGCTATATAACATACTAAAAGATGGGACCGTGTCGACCTTTGTGGGAGGAGCTATCGCACTTTAAAGGGTTAGGGTTAGGGTTAGGGTTAGGCAATGGGGGTTCGCAAGATTACCGGTAATCTTACCGATAAGACCCAGGAGCCTCTGAACGTCCAGGACACAAGTATGAGACATCAAAAATTCCGTAATGGCGACCCGATTCGGAATCTGTTGTCCTCATTGATTTCTGAGCTTCCTAGCGGCAACAGCGCCACCATTTGTCTGCCATTGAAATTGCACAAAAAAAATTCAAAAAAAAAAAAACTTTTGCCTACGTACTAAGTAGGCCACTGCGAATCTTTTTCCCTCTTGAGAGTTTTGTCTAAAATGTCCAGAAGGGGGCGCAAAGCGAACCCGGAAGTGTTTTGACACTGCTTAGCTTAGTCTGTAACTTGAAAACTATGTACCGTATGGCCCTATAAACTGTGTTGGGATGAAAGCTAGCCACGTTGAGCATTGTGGCAAGAGCTGGGGCAGTTTGGGACAACAGGGAATGAACGGGGCCAAAATGTCACTTTCACAGTCCCAAAGTGCCATTTTCACAGTAAAAAGGCCTGGTTCACTTTTGCTTAGCTTAGTCTGTAACTTGAAAACTATGTACCGTATGGCCCTATAAACTGTGTTGGGATGAAAGCTAGCCACTTTGAGCAATGTGGGAAGTGCTGGGGCAGTTTGGGACAACAGGGCCAAAATGTCACTTTCACAGTCCCAAAGTGCCATTTTCACAGTAAAAAAAAAAAGATTCATTTTGCTTAGCTTAGTCTGTAACTTGAAAACTATGTACCGTATGGCCCTATAAACTGTGTTGGGATGAAAGCTAGCCACTTTGAGCAATGTGGGAAGTGCTGGGGCAGTTTGGGACAACAGGGCCAAAATGTCACTTTCACAGTCCCAAAGTGCCGTTTTCACAGTAAAAAGGCCTGGTTCACTTTTGCTTAGCTTAGTCTGTAACTTGAAAACTATGTACCGTATGGCCCTATAAACTGTGTTGGGATGAAAGCTAGCCACTTTGAGCAATGTGGGAAGTGCTGGGGCAGTTTGGGACAACAGGGCCAAAATGTCACTTTCACAGTCCCAAAGTGCCATTTTCACAGTAAAAAAAAAAAGATTCATTTTGCTTAGCTTAGTCTGTAACTTGAAAACTATGTACCGTATGGCCCTATAAACTGTGTTGGGATGAAAGCTAGCCACTTTGAGCAATGTGGGAAGTGCTGGGGCAGTTTGGGACAACAGGGCCAAAATGTCACTTTCACAGTCCCAAAGTGCCATTTTCACAGTAAAAAGGCCTGGTTCACTTTTGCTTAGCTTAGTCTGTAACTTGAAAACTATGTACCGTATGGCCCTATAAACTGTGTTGGGATGAAAGCTAGCCACTTTGAGCAATGTGGGAAGTGCTGGGGCAGTTTGGGACAACAGGGCCAAAATGTCACTTTCACAGTCCCAAAGTGCCATTTTCACAGTAAAAAGGCCTGGTTCACTTTTGCTTAGCTTAGTCTGTAACTTGAAAACTATGTACCGATGGCCCTATAAACTGTGTTGGGATGAAAGCTAGCCACTTTGAGCAATGTGGGAAGTGCTGGGGCAGTTTGGGACAACAGGGCCAAAATGTCACTTTCACAGTCCCAAAGTGCCATTTTCACAGTAAAAAAAAAAAGATTCATTTTGCTTAGCTTAGTCTGTAACTTGAAAACTATGTACCGTATGGCCCTATAAACTGTGTTGGGATGAAAGCTAGCCACTTTGAGCAATGTGGGAAGTGCTGGGGCAGTTTGGGACAACAGGGCCAAAATGTCACTTTCACAGTCCCAAAGTGCCGTTTTCACAGTAAAAAGGCCTGGTTCACTTTTGCTTAGCTTAGTCTGTAACTTGAAAACTATGTACCGTATGGCCCTATAAACTGTGTTGGGATGAAAGCTAGCCACTTTGAGCAATGTGGGAAGTGCTGGGGCAGTTTGGGACAACAGGGCCAAAATGTCACTTTCACAGTCCCAAAGTGCCATTTTCACAGTAAAAAGGCCTGGTTCACTTTTGCTTAGCTTAGTCTGTAACTTGAAAACTATGTACCGTATGGCCCTATAAACTGTGTTGGGATGAAAGCTAGCCACGTTGAGCAATGTGGGAAGTGCTGGGGCAGTTTGGGACAACAGGGCCAAAATGTCACTTTCACAGTCCCAAAGTGCCGTTTTCACAGTAAAAAGGCCTGGTTCACTTTTGCTTAGCTTAGTCTGTAACTTGAAAACTATGTACCGTATGGCCCTATAAACTGTGTTGGGATGAAAGCTAGCCACTTTGAGCAATGTGGGAAGTGCTGGGGCAGTTTGGGACAACAGGGCCAAAATGTCACTTTCACAGTCCCAAAGTGCCATTTTCACAGTAAAAAGGCCTGGTTCACTTTTGCTTAGCTTAGTCTGTAACTTGAAAACTATGTACCGTATGGCCCTATAAACTGTGTTGGGATGAAAGCTAGCCACGTTGAGCATTGTGGCAAGAGCTGGGGCAGTTTGGGACAACAGGGAATGAACGGGGCCAAAATGTCACTTTCACAGTCCCAAAGTGCCATTTTCACAGTAAAAAGGCCTGGTTCACTTTTGCTTAGCTTAGTCTGTAACTTGAAAACTATGTACCGTATGGCCCTATAAACTGTGTTGGGATGAAAGCTAGCCACTTTGAGCAATGTGGGAAGTGCTGGGGCAGTTTGGGACAACAGGGCCAAAATGTCACTTTCACAGTCCCAAAGTGCCGTTTTCACAGTAAAAAGGCCTGGTTCACTTTTGCTTAGCTTAGTCTGTAACTTGAAAACTATGTACCGTATGGCCCTATAAACTGTGTTGGGATGAAAGCTAGCCACTTTGAGCAATGTGGGAAGTGCTGGGGCAGTTTGGGACAACAGGGCCAAAATGTCACTTTCACAGTCCCAAAGTGCCATTTTCACAGTAAAAAAAAAAAGATTCATTTTGCTTAGCTTAGTCTGTAACTTGAAAACTATGTACCGTATGGCCCTATAAACTGTGTTGGGATGAAAGCTAGCCACTTTGAGCAATGTGGGAAGTGCTGGGGCAGTTTGGGACAACAGGGCCAAAATGTCACTTTCACAGTCCCAAAGTGCCATTTTCACAGTAAAAAAAAAAAGATTCATTTTGCTTAGCTTAGTCTGTAACTTGAAAACTATGTACCGTATGGCCCTATAAACTGTGTTGGGATGAAAGCTAGCCACTTTGAGCAATGTGGGAAGTGCTGGGGCAGTTTGGGACAACAGGGCCAAAATGTCACTTTCACAGTCCCAAAGTGCCATTTTCACAGTAAAAAGGCCTGGTTCACTTTTGCTTAGCTTAGTCTGTAACTTGAAAACTATGTACCGTATGGCCCTATAAACTGTGTTGGGATGAAAGCTAGCCACTTTGAGCAATGTGGGAAGTGCTGGGGCAGTTTGGGACAACAGGGCCAAAATGTCACTTTCACAGTCCCAAAGTGCCATTTTCACAGTAAAAAGGCCTGGTTCACTTTTGCTTAGCTTAGTCTGTAACTTGAAAACTATGTACCGATGGCCCTATAAACTGTGTTGGGATGAAAGCTAGCCACTTTGAGCAATGTGGGAAGTGCTGGGGCAGTTTGGGACAACAGGGCCAAAATGTCACTTTCACAGTCCCAAAGTGCCATTTTCACAGTAAAAAAAAAAAGATTCATTTTGCTTAGCTTAGTCTGTAACTTGAAAACTATGTACCGTATGGCCCTATAAACTGTGTTGGGATGAAAGCTAGCCACTTTGAGCAATGTGGGAAGTGCTGGGGCAGTTTGGGACAACAGGGCCAAAATGTCACTTTCACAGTCCCAAAGTGCCGTTTTCACAGTAAAAAGGCCTGGTTCACTTTTGCTTAGCTTAGTCTGTAACTTGAAAACTATGTACCGTATGGCCCTATAAACTGTGTTGGGATGAAAGCTAGCCACTTTGAGCAATGTGGGAAGTGCTGGGGCAGTTTGGGACAACAGGGCCAAAATGTCACTTTCACAGTCCCAAAGTGCCATTTTCACAGTAAAAAGGCCTGGTTCACTTTTGCTTAGCTTAGTCTGTAACTTGAAAACTATGTACCGTATGGCCCTATAAACTGTGTTGGGATGAAAGCTAGCCACGTTGAGCAATGTGGGAAGTGCTGGGGCAGTTTGGGACAACAGGGCCAAAATGTCACTTTCACAGTCCCAAAGTGCCGTTTTCACAGTAAAAAGGCCTGGTTCACTTTTGCTTAGCTTAGTCTGTAACTTGAAAACTATGTACCGTATGGCCCTATAAACTGTGTTGGGATGAAAGCTAGCCACTTTGAGCAATGTGGGAAGTGCTGGGGCAGTTTGGGACAACAGGGCCAAAATGTCACTTTCACAGTCCCAAAGTGCCATTTTCACAGTAAAAAGGCCTGGTTCACTTTTGCTTAGCTTAGTCTGTAACTTGAAAACTATGTACCGTATGGCCCTATAAACTGTGTTGGGATGAAAGCTAGCCACGTTGAGCATTGTGGCAAGAGCTGGGGCAGTTTGGGACAACAGGGAATGAACGGGGCCAAAATGTCACTTTCACAGTCCCAAAGTGCCATTTTCACAGTAAAAAGGCCTGGTTCACTTTTGCTTAGCTTAGTCTGTAACTTGAAAACTATGTACCGTATGGCCCTATAAACTGTGTTGGGATGAAAGCTAGCCACTTTGAGCAATGTGGGAAGTGCTGGGGCAGTTTGGGACAACAGGGCCAAAATGTCACTTTCACAGTCCCAAAGTGCCGTTTTCACAGTAAAAAGGCCTGGTTCACTTTTGCTTAGCTTAGTCTGTAACTTGAAAACTATGTACCGTATGGCCCTATAAACTGTGTTGGGATGAAAGCTAGCCACTTTGAGCAATGTGGGAAGTGCTGGGGCAGTTTGGGACAACAGGGCCAAAATGTCACTTTCACAGTCCCAAAGTGCCATTTTCACAGTAAAAAAAAAAGATTCATTTTGCTTAGCTTAGTCTGTAACTTGAAAACTATGTACCGTATGGCCCTATAAACTGTGTTGGGATGAAAGCTAGCCACTTTGAGCAATGTGGGAAGTGCTGGGGCAGTTTGGGACAACAGGGCCAAAATGTCACTTTCACAGTCCCAAAGTGCCGTTTTCACAGTAAAAAGGCCTGGTTCACTTTTGCTTAGCTTAGTCTGTAACTTGAAAACTATGTACCGTATGGCCCTATAAACTGTGTTGGGATGAAAGCTAGCCACTTTGAGCAATGTGGGAAGTGCTGGGGCAGTTTGGGACAACAGGGCCAAAATGTCACTTTCACAGTCCCAAAGTGCCATTTTCACAGTAAAAAAAAAAAGATTCATTTTGCTTAGCTTAGTCTGTAACTTGAAAACTATGTACCGTATGGCCCTATAAACTGTGTTGGGATGGAAGCTAGCCACTTTGAGCAATGTGGGAAGTGCTGGGGCAGTTTGGGACAACAGGGCCAAAATGTCACTTTCACAGTCCCAAAGTGCCATTTTCACAGTAAAAAGGCCTGGTTCACTTTTGCTTAGCTTAGTCTGTAACTTGAAAACTATGTACCGTATGGCCCTATAAACTGTGTTGGGATGAAAGCTAGCCACTTTGAGCAATGTGGGAAGTGCTGGGGCAGTTTGGGACAACAGGGCCAAAATGTCACTTTCACAGTCCCAAAGTGCCATTTTCACAGTAAAAAGGCCTGGTTCACTTTTGCTTAGCTTAGTCTGTAACTTGAAAACTATGTACCGAATGGCCTATAAACTGTGTTGGGATGAAAGCTAGCCACTTTGAGCAATGTGGGAAGTGCTGGGGCAGTTTGGGACAACAGGGCCAAAATGTCACTTTCACAGTCCCAAAGTGCCATTTTCACAGTAAAAAAAAAAAGATTCATTTTGCTTAGCTTAGTCTGTAACTTGAAAACTATGTACCGTATGGCCCTATAAACTGTGTTGGGATGAAAGCTAGCCACTTTGAGCAATGTGGGAAGTGCTGGGGCAGTTTGGGACAACAGGGCCAAAATGTCACTTTCACAGTCCCAAAGTGCCATTTTCACAGTAAAAAAGGCCTGTTCACTTTTGCTTAGCTTAGTCTGTAACTTGAAAACTATGTACCGTATGGCCCTATAAACTGTGTTGGGATGAAAGCTAGCCACTTTGAGCAATGTGGGAAGTGCTGGGGCAGTTTGGGACAACAGGGCCAAAATGTCACTTTCACAGTCCCAAAGTGCCATTTTCACAGTAAAAAGGCCTGGTTCACTTTGCTTAGCTTAGTCTGTAACTTGAAAACTATGTACCGTATGGCCCTATAAACTGTGTTGGGATGAAAGCTAGCACGTTGAGCATTGTGGCAAGAGCTGGGGCAGTTTGGGACAACAGGGAATCGAACGGGGCCAAATGTCACTTTCACAGTCCCAAAGTGCATTTTCACAGTAAAAAGGCCTGGTTCACTTTTGCTTAGCTTAGTCTGTAACTTGAAAACTATGTACCGTATGGCCCTATAAACTGTGTTGGGATGAAAGCTAGCACTTTGAGCAATGTGGGAAGTGCTGGGGCAGTTTGGGACAACAGGGCCAAAATGTCACTTTCACAGTCCAAAGTGCCATTTTCACAGTAAAAAAAAAAAGATTCATTTTGCTTAGCTTAGTCTGTAACTTGAAAACTATGTACCGTATGGCCCTATAAACTGTGTTGGGATGAAAGCTAGCCACTTTGAGCAATGTGGGAAGTGCTGGGGCAGTTTGGGACAACAGGGCCAAAATGTCACTTTCACAGTCCCAAAGTGCCATTTTCACAGTAAAAAGGCCTGGTTCACTTTTGCTTAGCTTAGTCTGTAACTTGAAAACTATGTACCGTATGGCCCTATAAACTGTGTTGGATGAAAGCTAGCCACTTTGAGCAATGTGGGAAGTGCTGGGGCAGTTTGGGACAACAGGGCGAAAATGTCACTTTCACAGTCCCAAAGTGCCATTTTCACAGTAAAAAGGCTGGTTCACTTTTGCTTAGCTTAGTCTGTAACTTGAAAACTATGTACCGAATGGCCCTATAAACTGTGTTGGGATGAAAGCTAGCCACTTTGAGCAATGTGGGAAGTGCTGGGGCAGTTTGGGACAACAGGGCCAAAATGTCACTTTCACAGTCCCAAAGTGCCATTTTCACAGTAAAAAAAGCATTCACTTTTGCTTAGCTTAGTCTGTAACTTGAAAACTATGTACCGTATGGCCCTATAAACTGTGTTGGGATGAAAGCTAGCCACTTTGAGCAATGTGGGAAGTGCTGGGGCAGTTTGGGACAACAGGGCCAAAATGTCACTTTCACAGTCCCAAAGTGCCAGTTTTCACAGTAAAAAGGCCTGGTTCACTTTTGCTTAGCTTAGTCTGTAACTTGAAAACTATGTACCGTATGGCCCTATAAACTGTGTTGGGATGAAAGCTAGCCACTTTGAGCAATGTGGGAAGTGCTGGGGCAGTTTGGGACAACAGGGCCAAAATGTCACTTTCACAGTCCCAAAGTGCCATTTTCACAGTAAAAAAAAAGATTCATTTTGCTTAGCTTAGTCTGTAACTTGAAAACTATGTACCGTATGGCCCTATAAACTGTGTTGGGATGAAAGCTAGCCACTTTGAGCAATGTGGGAAGTGCTGGGCAGTTTGGGACAACAGGGCCAAAATGTCACTTTCACAGTCCCAAAGTGCCGTTTTCACAGTAAAAAGGCCTGGTTCACTTTTGCTTAGCTTAGTCTGTAACTTGAAAACTATGTACCGTATGGCCCTATAAACTGTGTTGGGATGAAAGCTAGCCACTTTGAGCAATGTGGGAAGTGCTGGGGCAGTTTGGGACAACAGGGCCAAAATGTCACTTTCACAGTCCCAAAGTGCCGTTTTCACAGTAAAAAGGCCTGGTCACTTTTGCTTAGCTTAGTCTGTAACTTGAAAACTATGTACCGTATGGCCCTATAAACTGTGTTGGGATGAAAGCTAGCCACTTTGAGCAATGTGGGAAGTGCTGGGGCAGTTTGGGACAACAGGGCCAAAATGTCACTTTCACAGTCCAAAGTGCATTTTCACAGTAAAAAGGCCTGGTTCACTTTTGCTTAGCTTAGTCTGTAACTTGAAAACTATGTACCGTATGGCCCTATAAACTGTGTTGGGATGAAAGCTAGCCACTTTGAGCAATGTGGGAAGTGCTGGGGCAGTTTGGGACAACAGGGCCAAAATGTCACTTTCACAGTCCCAAAGTGCCATTTTCACAGTAAAAAGGCCTGGTTCACTTTGCTTAGCTTAGTCTGTAACTTGAAAACTATGTACCGTATGGCCCTATAAACTGTGTTGGGATGAAAGCTAGCCACTTTGAGCAATGTGGGAAGTGCTGGGGCAGTTTGGACAACAGGGCCAAAATGTCACTTTCACAGTCCCAAAGTGCCATTTTCACAGTAAAAAGGCCTGGTTCACTTTTGCTTAGCTTAGTCTGTAACTTGAAAACTATGTACCGTATGGCCCTATAAACTGTGTTGGGATGAAAGCTAGCCACTTTGAGCATTGTGGCAAGAGCTGGGGCAGTTTGGGACAACAGGAATGAACGGGCCAAATGTCACTTTCACAGTCCCAAAGTGCCATTTTCACAGTAAAAAGGCCTGGTTCACTTTTGCTTAGCTTAGTCTGTAACTTGAAAACTATGTACCGTATGGCCCTATAAACTGTGTTGGGATGAAAGCTAGCCACTTTGAGCAATGTGGGAAGTGCTGGGGCAGTTTGGGACAACAGGGCCAAAATGTCACTTTCACAGTCCCAAAGTGCCATTTTCACAGTAAAAAGGCCTGGTTCACTTTTGCTTAGCTTAGTCTGTAACTTGAAAACTATGTACCGTATGGCCCTATAAACTGTGTTGGGATGAAAGCTAGCCACTTTGAGCAATGTGGGAAGTGCTGGGGCAGTTTGGGACAACAGGGCCAAAATGTCACTTTCACAGTCCCAAAGTGCCATTTTCACAGTAAAAAGGCTGGTTCACTTTTGCTTAGCTTAGTCTGTAACTTGAAAACTATGTACCGTATGGCCCTATAAACTGTGTTGGGATGAAAGCTAGCCACGTTGAGCAATGTGGAAGTGCTGGGGCAGTTTGGGACAACAGGACGGCCAAAATGTCACTTTCACAGTCCCAAAGTGCCATTTTCACAGTAAAAAGGCCTGGTTCACTTTTGCTTAGCTTAGTCTGTAACTTGAAAACTATGTACCGTATGGCCCTATAAACTGTGTTGGGATGAAAGCTAGCCACTTTGAGCAATGTGGAAGTGCTGGGGCAGTTTGGGACAACAGGGCCAAAATGTCACTTTCACAGTCCCAAAGTGCCGTTTTCACAGTAAAAAGGCCTGGTTCACTTTTGCTTAGCTTAGTCTGTAACTTGAAAACTATGTACCGTATGGCCCTATAAACTGTGTTGGGATGAAAGCTAGCCACTTTGAGCAATGTGGCAAGAGCTGGGCAGTTTGGGACAACAGGAATGACGGGCCAAAATGTCACTTTCACAGTCCCAAAGTGCCATTTTCACAGTAAAAAGGCCTGGTTCACTTTTGCTTAGCTTAGTCTGTAACTTGAAAACTATGTACCGTATGGCCCTATAAACTGTGTTGGGATGAAAGCTAGCCACTTTGAGCAATGTGGGAAGTGCTGGGGCAGTTTGGGACAACAGGGCCAAAATGTCACTTTCACAGTCCCAAAGTGCCATTTTCACAGTAAAAAAAAAAGATTCATTTTGCTTAGCTTAGTCTGTAACTTGAAAACTATGTACCGTATGGCCCTATAAACTGTGTTGGGATGAAAGCTAGCCACTTTGAGCAATGTGGGAAGTGCTGGGCAGTTTGGGACAACAGGGCCAAAATGTCACTTTCACAGTCCCAAAGTGCCATTTTCACAGTAAAAAGGCTGGTTCACTTTTGCTTAGCTTAGTCTGTAACTTGAAAACTATGTACCGTATGGCCCTATAAACTGTGTTGGATGAAAGCTAGCCACTTTGAGCAATGTGGGAAGGCTGGGCAGTTTGGGACAACAGGGCCAAAATGTCACTTTCACAGTCCCAAAGTGCCATTTTCACAGTAAAAAGGCCTGGTTCACTTTTGCTTAGCTTAGTCTGTAACTTGAAAACTATGTACCGTATGGCCCTATAAACTGTGTTGGGATGAAAGCTAGCCACTTTGAGCATTGTGGCAAGAGCTGGGGCAGTTTGGGACAACAGGGAATGAACGGGGCCAAAATGTCACTTTCACAGTCCAAAGTGCCATTTTCACAGTAAAAAGGCCTGGTTCACTTTTGCTTAGCTTAGTCTGTAACTTGAAAACTATGTACCGTATGGCCCTATAAACTGTGTTGGGATGAAAGCTAGCCACTTTGAGCAATGTGGGAAGTGCTGGGGCAGTTTGGGACAACAGGGCCAAAATGTCACTTTCACAGTCCCAAAGTGCCATTTTCACAGTAAAAAGGCCTGGTTCACTTTTGCTTAGCTTAGTCTGTAACTTGAAAACTATGTACCGTATGGCCCTATAAACTGTGTTGGGATGAAAGCTAGCCACTTTGAGCAATGTGGGAAGTGCTGGGGCAGTTTGGGACAACAGGGCCAAAATGTCACTTTCACAGTCCCAAAGTGCCATTTTCACAGTAAAAAGGCCTGGTTCACTTTTGCTTAGCTTAGTCTGTAACTTGAAAACTATGTACCGTATGGCCCTATAAACTGTGTTGGGATGAAAGCTAGCCACTTTGAGCAATGTGGGAAGTGCTGGGGCAGTTTGGGACAACAGGGCCAAAATGTCACTTTCACAGTCCCAAAGTGCCATTTTCACAGTAAAAAGGCCTGGTTCACTTTTGCTTAGCTTAGTCTGTAACTTGAAAACTATGTACCGTATGGCCCTATAAACTGTGTTGGGATGAAAGCTAGCCACTTTGAGCATTGTGGCAAGAGCTGGGGCAGTTTGGGACAACAGGGAATGAACGGGGCCAAATGTCACTTTCACAGTCCCAAAGTGCCATTTTCACAGTAAAAAGGCCTGGTTCACTTTTGCTTAGCTTAGTCTGTAACTTGAAAACTATGTACCGTATGGCCCTATAAACTGTGTTGGGATGAAAGCTAGCCACTTTGAGCAATGTGGGAAGTGCTGGGGCAGTTTGGGACAACAGGGCCAAAATGTCACTTTCACAGTCCCAAAGTGCCATTTTCACAGTAAAAAGGCCTGGTTCACTTTTGCTTAGCTTAGTCTGTAACTTGAAAACTATGTACCGTATGGCCCTATAAACTGTGTTGGGATGAAAGCTAGCCACTTTGAGCAATGTGGGAAGTGCTGGGGCAGTTTGGGACAACAGGGCCAAAATGTCACTTTCACAGTCCCAAAGTGCCATTTTCACAGTAAAAAGGCCTGGTTCACTTTTGCTTAGCTTAGTCTGTAACTTGAAAACTATGTACCGTATGGCCCTATAAACTGTGTTGGGATGAAAGCTAGCCACTTTGAGCAATGTGGGAAGTGCTGGGGCAGTTTGGGACAACAGGGCCAAAATGTCACTTTCACAGTCCCAAAGTGCCATTTTCACAGTAAAAAGGCCTGGTTCACTTTTGCTTAGCTTAGTCTGTAACTTGAAAACTATGTACCGTATGGCCCTATAAACTGTGTTGGGATGAAAGCTAGCCACTTTGAGCAATGTGGGAAGTGCTGGGGCAGTTTGGGACAACAGGGCCAAAATGTCACTTTCACAGTCCCAAAGTGCCATTTTCACAGTAAAAAGGCCTGGTTCACTTTTGCTTAGCTTAGTCTGTAACTTGAAAACTATGTACCGTATGGCCCTATAAACTGTGTTGGGATGAAAGCTAGCCACTTTGAGCAATGTGGGAAGTGCTGGGGCAGTTTGGGACAACAGGGCCAAAATGTCACTTTCACAGTCCCAAAGTGCCATTTTCACAGTAAAAAGGCCTGGTTCACTTTTGCTTAGCTTAGTCTGTAACTTGAAAACTATGTACCGTATGGCCCTATAAACTGTGTTGGGATGAAAGCTAGCCACTTTGAGCAATGTGGGAAGTGCTGGGGCAGTTTGGGACAACAGGGCCAAAATGTCACTTTCACAGTCCCAAAGTGCCATTTTCACAGTAAAAAGGCCTGGTTCACTTTTGCTTAGCTTAGTCTGTAACTTGAAAACTATGTACCGTATGGCCCTATAAACTGTGTTGGGATGAAAGCTAGCCACTTTGAGCAATGTGGGAAGTGCTGGGGCAGTTTGGGACAACAGGGCCAAAATGTCACTTTCACAGTCCCAAAGTGCCATTTTCACAGTAAAAAAAAAAGATTCACTTTTGCTTAGCTTAGTCTGTAACTTGAAAACTATGTACCGTATGGCCCTATAAACTGTGTTGGGATGAAAGCTAGCCACTTTGAGCAATGTGGGAAGTGCTGGGGCAGTTTGGGACAACAGGGCCAAAATGTCACTTTCACAGTCCCAAAGTGCCTTTTTCACAGTAAAAAGGCCTGGTTCACTTTTGCTTAGCTTAGTCTGTAACTTGAAAACTATGTACCGTATGGCCCTATAAACTGTGTTGGGATGAAAGCTAGCCACTTTGAGCAATGTGGGAAGTGCTGGGGCAGTTTGGGACAACAGGGCCAAAATGTCACTTTCACAGTCCCAAAGTGCCATTTTCACAGTAAAAAGGCCTGGTTCACTTTTGCTTAGCTTAGTCTGTAACTTGAAAACTATGTACCGTATGGCCCTATAAACTGTGTTGGGATGAAAGCTAGCCACTTTGAGCAATGTGGGAAGTGCTGGGGCAGTTTGGGACAACAGGGCCAAAATGTCACTTTCACAGTCCCAAAGTGCCATTTTCACAGTAAAAAGGCCTGGTTCACTTTTGCTTAGCTTAGTCTGTAACTTGAAAACTATGTACCGTATGGCCCTATAAACTGTGTTGGGATGAAAGCTAGCCACTTTGAGCATTGTGGAAGTGCTGGGGCAGTTTGGGACAACAGGAATCTCGGGCCAAAATGTCACTTTCACAGTCCCAAAGTGCCATTTTCACAGTAAAAAGGCCTGGTTCACTTTTGCTTAGCTTAGTCTGTAACTTGAAAACTATGTACCGTATGGCCCTATAAACTGTGTTGGGATGAAAGCTAGCCACTTTGAGCAATGTGGGAAGTGCTGGGGCAGTTTGGGACAACAGGGCCAAAATGTCACTTTCACAGTCCCAAAGTGCCATTTTCACAGTAAAAAGGCCTGGTTCACTTTTGCTTAGCTTAGTCTGTAACTTGAAAACTATGTACCGTATGGCCCTATAAACTGTGTTGGGATGAAAGCTAGCCACTTTGAGCAATGTGGGAAGTGCTGGGGCAGTTTGGGACAACAGGGCCAAAATGTCACTTTCACAGTCCCAAAGTGCCATTTTCACAGTAAAAAGGCCTGGTTCACTTTTGCTTAGCTTAGTCTGTAACTTGAAAACTATGTACCGTATGGCCCTATAAACTGTGTTGGGATGAAAGCTAGCCACTTTGAGCAATGTGGGAAGTGCTGGGGCAGTTTGGGACAACAGGGCCAAAATGTCACTTTCACAGTCCCAAAGTGCCATTTTCACAGTAAAAAAAGCTGGTTCACTTTTGCTTAGCTTAGTCTGTAACTTGAAAACTATGTACCGTATGGCCCTATAAACTGTGTTGGGATGAAAGCTAGCCACTTTGAGCAATGTGGGAAGTGCTGGGGCAGTTTGGGACAACAGGGCCAAAATGTCACTTTCACAGTCCCAAAGTGCCATTTTCACAGTAAAAAGGCCTGGTTCACTTTTGCTTAGCTTAGTCTGTAACTTGAAAACTATGTACCGTATGGCCCTATAAACTGTGTTGGGATGAAAGCTAGCCACTTTGAGCAATGTGGGAAGTGCTGGGGCAGTTTGGGACAACAGGGCCAAAATGTCACTTTCACAGTCCCAAAGTGCCATTTTCACAGTAAAAAGGCCTGGTTCACTTTTGCTTAGCTTAGTCTGTAACTTGAAAACTATGTACCGTATGGCCCTATAAACTGTGTTGGGATGAAAGCTAGCCACTTTGAGCAATGTGGGAAGTGCTGGGGCAGTTTGGGACAACAGGGCCAAAATGTCACTTTCACAGTCCCAAAGTGCCATTTTCACAGTAAAAAGGCCTGGTTCACTTTTGCTTAGCTTAGTCTGTAACTTGAAAACTATGTACCGTATGGCCCTATAAACTGTGTTGGGATGAAAGCTAGCCACTTTGAGCAATGTGGGAAGTGCTGGGGCAGTTTGGGACAACAGGGCCAAAATGTCACTTTCACAGTCCCAAAGTGCCATTTTCACAGTAAAAAAAAAAGGTTCACTTTTGCTTAGCTTAGTCTGTAACTTGAAAACTATGTACCGTATGGCCCTATAAACTGTGTTGGGATGAAAGCTAGCCACTTTGAGCAATGTGGGAAGTGCTGGGGCAGTTTGGGACAACAGGGCCAAAATGTCACTTTCACAGTCCCAAAGTGCCATTTTCACAGTAAAAAGGCCTGGTTCACTTTTGCTTAGCTTAGTCTGTAACTTGAAAACTATGTACCGTATGGCCCTATAAACTGTGTTGGGATGAAAGCTAGCCACTTTGAGCAATGTGGGAAGTGCTGGGGCAGTTTGGGACAACAGGGCCAAAATGTCACTTTCACAGTCCCAAAGTGCCATTTTCACAGTAAAAAGGCCTGGTTCACTTTTGCTTAGCTTAGTCTGTAACTTGAAAACTATGTACCGTATGGCCCTATAAACTGTGTTGGGATGAAAGCTAGCCACTTTGAGCAATGTGGGAAGTGCTGGGGCAGTTTGGGACAACAGGGCCAAAATGTCACTTTCACAGTCCCAAAGTGCCATTTTCACAGTAAAAAGGCCTGGTTCACTTTTGCTTAGCTTAGTCTGTAACTTGAAAACTATGTACCGTATGGCCCTATAAACTGTGTTGGGATGAAAGCTAGCCACTTTGAGCAATGTGGGAAGTGCTGGGGCAGTTTGGGACAACAGGGCCAAAATGTCACTTTCACAGTCCCAAAGTGCCATTTTCACAGTAAAAAGGCCTGGTTCACTTTTGCTTAGCTTAGTCTGTAACTTGAAAACTATGTACCGTATGGCCCTATAAACTGTGTTGGGATGAAAGCTAGCCACTTTGAGCAATGTGGGCAAGTGCTGGGGCAGTTTGGGACAACAGGGCCAAAATGTCACTTTCACAGTCCCAAAGTGCCATTTTCACAGTAAAAAAGAAAAGATTCACTTTTGCTTAGCTTAGTCTGTAACTTGAAAACTATGTACCGTATGGCCCTATAAACTGTGTTGGGATGAAAGCTAGCCACTTTGAGCAATGTGGGAAGTGCTGGGGCAGTTTGGGACAACAGGGCCAAAATGTCACTTTCACAGTCCCAAAGTGCCATTTTCACAGTAAAAAGGCCTGGTTCACTTTTGCTTAGCTTAGTCTGTAACTTGAAAACTATGTACCGTATGGCCCTATAAACTGTGTTGGGATGAAAGCTAGCCACTTTGAGCAATGTGGGAAGTGCTGGGGCAGTTTGGGACAACAGGGCCAAAATGTCACTTTCACAGTCCCAAAGTGCCATTTTCACAGTAAAAAGGCCTGGTTCACTTTTGCTTAGCTTAGTCTGTAACTTGAAAACTATGTACCGTATGGCCCTATAAACTGTGTTGGGATGAAAGCTAGCCACTTTGAGCAATGTGGGAAGTGCTGGGGCAGTTTGGGACAACAGGGCCAAAATGTCACTTTCACAGTCCCAAAGTGCCATTTTCACAGTAAAAAGGCCTGGTTCACTTTTGCTTAGCTTAGTCTGTAACTTGAAAACTATGTACCGTATGGCCCTATAAACTGTGTTGGGATGAAAGCTAGCCACTTTGAGCAATGTGGGAAGTGCTGGGGCAGTTTGGGACAACAGGGCCAAAATGTCACTTTCACAGTCCCAAAGTGCCATTTTCACAGTAAAAAGGCCTGGTTCACTTTTGCTTAGCTTAGTCTGTAACTTGAAAACTATGTACCGTATGGCCCTATAAACTGTGTTGGGATGAAAGCTAGCCACTTTGAGCAATGTGGGAAGTGCTGGGCAGTTTGGGACAACAGGGCCAAAATGTCACTTTCACAGTCCCAAAGTGCCATTTTCACAGTAAAAAGGCCTGGTTCACTTTTGCTTAGCTTAGTCTGTAACTTGAAAACTATGTACCGTATGGCCCTATAAACTGTGTTGGGATGAAAGCTAGCCACTTTGAGCAATGTGGGAAGTGCTGGGGCAGTTTGGGACAACAGGGCCAAAATGTCACTTTCACAGTCCCAAAGTGCCATTTTCACAGTAAAAAGGCCTGGTTCACTTTTGCTTAGCTTAGTCTGTAACTTGAAAACTATGTACCGTATGGCCCTATAAACTGTGTTGGGATGAAAGCTAGCCACTTTGAGCAATGTGGGAAGTGCTGGGGCAGTTTGGGACAACAGGGCCAAAATGTCACTTTCACAGTCCCAAAGTGCCATTTTCACAGTAAAAAGGCCTGGTTCACTTTTGCTTAGCTTAGTCTGTAACTTGAAAACTATGTACCGTATGGCCCTATAAACTGTGTTGGGATGAAAGCTAGCCACTTTGAGCAATGTGGGAAGTGCTGGGGCAGTTTGGGACAACAACGGGGCCAAAATGTCACTTTCACAGTCCCAAAGTGCCATTTTCACAGTAAAAAGGCCTGGTTCACTTTTGCTTAGCTTAGTCTGTAACTTGAAAACTATGTACCGTATGGCCCTATAAACTGTGTTGGGATGAAAGCTAGCCACTTTGAGCAATGTGGGAAGTGCTGGGGCAGTTTGGGACAACAGGGCCAAAATGTCACTTTCACAGTCCCAAAGTGCCATTTTCACAGTAAAAAGGCCTGGTTCACTTTTGCTTAGCTTAGTCTGTAACTTGAAAACTATGTACCGTATGGCCCTATAAACTGTGTTGGGATGAAAGCTAGCCACTTTGAGCAATGTGGGAAGTGCTGGGGCAGTTTGGGACAACAGGGCCAAAATGTCACTTTCACAGTCCCAAAGTGCCATTTTCACAGTAAAAAGGCCTGGTTCACTTTTGCTTAGCTTAGTCTGTAACTTGAAAACTATGTACCGTATGGCCCTATAAACTGTGTTGGGATGAAAGCTAGCCACTTTGAGCAATGTGGGAAGTGCTGGGGCAGTTTGGGACAACAGGGCCAAAATGTCACTTTCACAGTCCCAAAGTGCCATTTTCACAGTAAAAAGGCCTGGTTCACTTTTGCTTAGCTTAGTCTGTAACTTGAAAACTATGTACCGTATGGCCCTATAAACTGTGTTGGGATGAAAGCTAGCCACTTTGAGCAATGTGGGAAGTGCTGTGCTGGGCAGTTTGGGACAACAGGGCCAAAATGTCACTTTCACAGTCCCAAAGTGCCATTTTCACAGTAAAAAGGCCTGGTTCACTTTTGCTTAGCTTAGTCTGTAACTTGAAAACTATGTACCGTATGGCCCTATAAACTGTGTTGGGATGAAAGCTAGCCACTTTGAGCATTGTGGCAAGTGCTGGGGCAGTTTGGGACAACAGGACGAACAGGCCAAAATGTCACTTTCACAGTCCCAAAGTGCCATTTTCACAGTAAAAAGGCCTGGTTCACTTTTGCTTAGCTTAGTCTGTAACTTGAAAACTATGTACCGTATGGCCCTATAAACTGTGTTGGGATGAAAGCTAGCCACTTTGAGCAATGTGGGAAGTGCTGGGGCAGTTTGGGACAACAGGGCCAAAATGTCACTTTCACAGTCCCAAAGTGCCATTTTCACAGTAAAAAGGCCTGGTTCACTTTTGCTTAGCTTAGTCTGTAACTTGAAAACTATGTACCGTATGGCCCTATAAACTGTGTTGGATGAAAGCTAGCCACTTTGAGCAATGTGGGAAGTGCTGGGGCAGTTTGGGACAACAGGGCCAAAATGTCACTTTCACAGTCCCAAAGTGCCATTTTCACAGTAAAAAAGGCTGGTTCACTTTTGCTTAGCTTAGTCTGTAACTTGAAAACTATGTACCGTATGGCCCTATAAACTGTGTTGGGATGAAAGCTAGCCACTTTGAGCAATGTGGGAAGTGCTGGGGCAGTTTGGGACAACAGGGCCAAAATGTCACTTTCACAGTCCCAAAGTGCCATTTTCACAGTAAAAAGGCCTGGTTCACTTTTGCTTAGCTTAGTCTGTAACTTGAAAACTATGTACCGTATGGCCCTATAAACTGTGTTGGGATGAAAGCTAGCCACTTTGAGCAATGTGGGAAGTGCTGGGCAGTTTGGGACAACAGGGCCAAAATGTCACTTTCACAGTCCCAAAGTGCCATTTTCACAGTAAAAAGGCCTGGTTCACTTTTGCTTAGCTTAGTCTGTAACTTGAAAACTATGTACCGTATGGCCCTATAAACTGTGTTGGGATGAAAGCTAGCCACTTTGAGCAATGTGGGAAGTGCTGGGGCAGTTTGGGACAACAGGGCCAAAATGTCACTTTCACAGTCCCAAAGTGCCATTTTCACAGTAAAAAGGCCTGGTTCACTTTTGCTTAGCTTAGTCTGTAACTTGAAAACTATGTACCGTATGGCCCTATAAACTGTGTTGGGATGAAAGCTAGCCACTTTGAGCAGTGTGGGAAGTGCTGGGGCAGTTTGGGACAACAGGGCCAAAATGTCACTTTCACAGTCCCAAAGTGCCATTTTCACAGTAAAAAGGCCTGGTTCACTTTTGCTTAGCTTAGTCTGTAACTTGAAAACTATGTACCGTATGGCCCTATAAACTGTGTTGGGATGAAAGCTAGCCACTTTGAGCATTGTGGGAAGTGCTGGGGCAGTTTGGGACAGAACAGGGCCAAAATGTCACTTTCACAGTCCCAAAGTGCCATTTTCACAGTAAAAAGGCCTGGTTCACTTTTGCTTAGCTTAGTCTGTAACTTGAAAACTATGTACCGTATGGCCCTATAAACTGTGTTGGGATGAAAGCTAGCCACTTTGAGCAATGTGGGAAGTGCTGGGGCAGTTTGGGACAACAGGGCCAAAATGTCACTTTCACAGTCCCAAAGTGCCATTTTCACAGTAAAAAGGCCTGGTTCACTTTTGCTTAGCTTAGTCTGTAACTTGAAAACTATGTACCGTATGGCCCTATAAACTGTGTTGGGATGAAAGCTAGCCACTTTGAGCAATGTGGGAAGTGCTGGGGCAGTTTGGGACAACAGGGCCAAAATGTCACTTTCACAGTCCCAAAGTGCCATTTTCACAGTAAAAAGGCCTGGTTCACTTTTGCTTAGCTTAGTCTGTAACTTGAAAACTATGTACCGTATGGCCCTATAAACTGTGTTGGGATGAAAGCTAGCCACTTTGAGCAATGTGGGAAGTGCTGGGGCAGTTTGGGACAACAGGGCCAAAATGTCACTTTCACAGTCCCAAAGTGCCATTTTCACAGTAAAAAGGCCTGGTTCACTTTTGCTTAGCTTAGTCTGTAACTTGAAAACTATGTACCGTATGGCCCTATAAACTGTGTTGGGATGAAAGCTAGCCACTTTGAGCAATGTGGGAAGTGCTGGGGCAGTTTGGGACAACAGGGCCAAAATGTCACTTTCACAGTCCCAAAGTGCCATTTTCACAGTAAAAAGGCCTGGTTCACTTTTGCTTAGCTTAGTCTGTAACTTGAAAACTATGTACCGTATGGCCCTATAAACTGTGTTGGGATGAAAGCTAGCCACTTTGAGCAATGTGGGAAGTGCTGGGGCAGTTTGGGACAACAGGGCCAAAATGTCACTTTCACAGTCCCAAAGTGCCATTTTCACAGTAAAAAGGCCTGGTTCACTTTTGCTTAGCTTAGTCTGTAACTTGAAAACTATGTACCGTATGGCCCTATAAACTGTGTTGGGATGAAAGCTAGCCACTTTGAGCAATGTGGGAAGTGCTGGGGCAGTTTGGGACAACAGGGCCAAAATGTCACTTTCACAGTCCCAAAGTGCCATTTTCACAGTAAAAAGGCCTGGTTCACTTTTGCTTAGCTTAGTCTGTAACTTGAAAACTATGTACCGTATGGCCCTATAAACTGTGTTGGATGAAAGCTAGCCACTTTGAGCATTGTGGAAGTGCTGGGGCAGTTTGGGACACAGAACAGGGCCAAAATGTCACTTTCACAGTCCCAAAGTGCCATTTTCACAGTAAAAAGGCCTGGTTCACTTTTGCTTAGCTTAGTCTGTAACTTGAAAACTATGTACCGTATGGCCCTATAAACTGTGTTGGATGAAAGCTAGCCACTTTGAGCAATGTGGGAAGTGCTGGGGCAGTTTGGGACAACAGGGCCAAAATGTCACTTTCACAGTCCCAAAGTGCCATTTTCACAGTAAAAAGGCCTGGTTCACTTTTGCTTAGCTTAGTCTGTAACTTGAAAACTATGTACCGTATGGCCCTATAAACTGTGTTGGGATGAAAGCTAGCCACTTTGAGCAATGTGGGAAGTGCTGGGGCAGTTTGGGACAACAGGGCCAAAATGTCACTTTCACAGTCCCAAAGTGCCATTTTCACAGTAAAAAGGCCTGGTTCACTTTTGCTTAGCTTAGTCTGTAACTTGAAAACTATGTACCGTATGGCCCTATAAACTGTGTTGGGATGAAAGCTAGCCACTTTGAGCAATGTGGGAAGTGCTGGGGCAGTTTGGGACAACAGGGCCAAAATGTCACTTTCACAGTCCCAAAGTGCCATTTTCACAGTAAAAAGGCCTGGTTCACTTTTGCTTAGCTTAGTCTGTAACTTGAAAACTATGTACCGTATGGCCCTATAAACTGTGTTGGGATGAAAGCTAGCCACTTTGAGCAATGTGGGAAGTGCTGGGGCAGTTTGGGACAACAGGGCCAAAATGTCACTTTCACAGTCCCAAAGTGCCATTTTCACAGTAAAAAGGCTGGTTCACTTTTGCTTAGCTTAGTCTGTAACTTGAAAACTATGTACCGTATGGCCCTATAAACTGTGTTGGGATGAAAGCTAGCCACTTTGAGCAATGTGGGAAGTGCTGGGGCAGTTTGGGACAACAGGGCCAAAATGTCACTTTCACAGTCCCAAAGTGCCATTTTCACAGTAAAAAGGCCTGGTTCACTTTTGCTTAGCTTAGTCTGTAACTTGAAAACTATGTACCGTATGGCCCTATAAACTGTGTTGGGATGAAAGCTAGCCACTTTGAGCAATGTGGGAAGTGCTGGGGCAGTTTGGGACAACAGGGCCAAAATGTCACTTTCACAGTCCCAAAGTGCCGTTTTCACAGTAAAAAAAGCTGGTTCACTTTTGCTTAGCTTAGTCTGTAACTTGAAAACTATGTACCGTATGGCCCTATAAACTGTGTTGGGATGAAAGCTAGCCACTTTGAGCAATGTGGGAAGTGCTGGGGCAGTTTGGGACAACAGGGCCAAAATGTCACTTTCACAGTCCCAAAGTGCCATTTTCACAGTAAAAAGGCTGGTTCACTTTTGCTTAGCTTAGTCTGTAACTTGAAAACTATGTACCGTATGGCCCTATAAACTGTGTTGGATGAAAGCTAGCCACTTTGAGCAATGTGGGAAGTGCTGGGGCAGTTTGGGACAACAGGGCCAAAATGTCACTTTCACAGTCCCAAAGTGCCGTTTTCACAGTAAAAAAAAAAGATTCATTTTGCTTAGCTTAGTCTGTAACTTGAAAACTATGTACCGTATGGCCCTATAAACTGTGTTGGGATGAAAGCTAGCCACTTTGAGCAATGTGGGAAGTGCTGGGGCAGTTTGGGACAACAGGGCCAAAATGTCACTTTCACAGTCCCAAAGTGCCATTTTCACAGTAAAAAGGCCTGGTTCACTTTTGCTTAGCTTAGTCTGTAACTTGAAAACTATGTACCGTATGGCCCTATAAACTGTGTTGGGATGAAAGCTAGCCACTTTGAGCAATGTGGGAAGTGCTGGGGCAGTTTGGGACAACAGGGCCAAAATGTCACTTTCACAGTCCCAAAGTGCCATTTTCACAGTAAAAAGGCCTGGTTCACTTTTGCTTAGCTTAGTCTGTAACTTGAAAACTATGTACCGTATGGCCCTATAAACTGTGTTGGGATGAAAGCTAGCCACTTTGAGCAGTGTGGGAAGTGCTGGGGCAGTTTGGGACAACAGGGCCAAAATGTCACTTTCACAGTCCAAAGTGCCATTTTCACAGTAAAAAGGCCTGGTTCACTTTTGCTTAGCTTAGTCTGTAACTTGAAAACTATGTACCGTATGGCCCTATAAACTGTGTTGGGATGAAAGCTAGCCACTTTGAGCATTGTGGAAGAGCTGGGGCAGTTTGGGACAACAGGACGACAGGGCCAAAATGTCACTTTCACAGTCCCAAAGTGCCATTTTCACAGTAAAAAGGCCTGGTTCACTTTTGCTTAGCTTAGTCTGTAACTTGAAAACTATGTACCGTATGGCCCTATAAACTGTGTTGGGATGAAAGCTAGCCACTTTGAGCAATGTGGAAGTGCTGGGGCAGTTTGGGACAACAGGGCCAAAATGTCACTTTCACAGTCCCAAAGTGCCATTTTCACAGTAAAAAGGCCTGGTTCACTTTTGCTTAGCTTAGTCTGTAACTTGAAAACTATGTACCGTATGGCCCTATAAACTGTGTTGGGATGAAAGCTAGCCACTTTGAGCAATGTGGGAAGTGCTGGGCAGTTTGGGACAACAGGGCCAAAATGTCACTTTCACAGTCCCAAAGTGCCGTTTTCACAGTAAAAAAGAAGGTTCACTTTTGCTTAGCTTAGTCTGTAACTTGAAAACTATGTACCGTATGGCCCTATAAACTGTGTTGGGATGAAAGCTAGCCACTTTGAGCAATGTGGGAAGTGCTGGGGCAGTTTGGGACAACAGGGCCAAAATGTCACTTTCACAGTCCCAAAGTGCCATTTTCACAGTAAAAAGGCCTGGTTCACTTTTGCTTAGCTTAGTCTGTAACTTGAAAACTATGTACCGTATGGCCCTATAAACTGTGTTGGATGAAAGCTAGCCACTTTGAGCAATGTGGGAAGTGCTGGGGCAGTTTGGGACAACAGGGCCAAAATGTCACTTTCACAGTCCCAAAGTGCCATTTTCACAGTAAAAAGGCCTGGTTCACTTTTGCTTAGCTTAGTCTGTAACTTGAAAACTATGTACCGTATGGCCCTATAAACTGTGTTGGGATGAAAGCTAGCCACTTTGAGCAGTGTGGGAAGTGCTGGGGCAGTTTGGGACAACAGGGCCAAAATGTCACTTTCACAGTCCCAAAGTGCCATTTTCACAGTAAAAAGGCCTGGTTCACTTTTGCTTAGCTTAGTCTGTAACTTGAAAACTATGTACCGTATGGCCCTATAAACTGTGTTGGGATGAAAGCTAGCCACTTTGAGCAATGTGGGAAGTGCTGGGGCAGTTTGGGACAACAGGGCCAAAATGTCACTTTCACAGTCCCAAAGTGCCATTTTCACAGTAAAAAGGCCTGGTTCACTTTTGCTTAGCTTAGTCTGTAACTTGAAAACTATGTACCGTATGGCCCTATAAACTGTGTTGGGATGAAAGCTAGCCACTTTGAGCAATGTGGGAAGTGCTGGGGCAGTTTGGGACAACAGGGCCAAAATGTCACTTTCACAGTCCCAAAGTGCCATTTTCACAGTAAAAAGGCCTGGTTCACTTTTGCTTAGCTTAGTCTGTAACTTGAAAACTATGTACCGTATGGCCCTATAAACTGTGTTGGGATGAAAGCTAGCCACTTTGAGCAATGTGGGAAGTGCTGGGGCAGTTTGGGACAACAGGGCCAAAATGTCACTTTCACAGTCCCAAAGTGCCATTTTCACAGTAAAAAGGCCTGGTTCACTTTTGCTTAGCTTAGTCTGTAACTTGAAAACTATGTACCGTATGGCCCTATAAACTGTGTTGGGATGAAAGCTAGCCACTTTGAGCAATGTGGGAAGTGCTGGGGCAGTTTGGGACAACAGGGCCAAAATGTCACTTTCACAGTCCCAAAGTGCCATTTTCACAGTAAAAAGGCCTGGTTCACTTTTGCTTAGCTTAGTCTGTAACTTGAAAACTATGTACCGTATGGCCCTATAAACTGTGTTGGGATGAAAGCTAGCCACTTTGAGCAATGTGGGAAGTGCTGGGGCAGTTTGGGACAACAGGGCCAAAATGTCACTTTCACAGTCCCAAAGTGCCATTTTCACAGTAAAAAGGCCTGGTTCACTTTTGCTTAGCTTAGTCTGTAACTTGAAAACTATGTACCGTATGGCCCTATAAACTGTGTTGGGATGAAAGCTAGCCACTTTGAGCAATGTGGGAAGTGCTGGGGCAGTTTGGGACAACAGGGCCAAAATGTCACTTTCACAGTCCCAAAGTGCCATTTTCACAGTAAAAAGGCCTGGTTCACTTTTGCTTAGCTTAGTCTGTAACTTGAAAACTATGTACCGTATGGCCCTATAAACTGTGTTGGGATGAAAGCTAGCCACTTTGAGCAATGTGGGAAGTGCTGGGGCAGTTTGGGACAACAGGGCCAAAATGTCACTTTCACAGTCCCAAAGTGCCATTTTCACAGTAAAAAGGCCTGGTTCACTTTTGCTTAGCTTAGTCTGTAACTTGAAAACTATGTACCGTATGGCCCTATAAACTGTGTTGGGATGAAAGCTAGCCACTTTGAGCAATGTGGGAAGTGCTGGGGCAGTTTGGGACAACAGGGCCAAAATGTCACTTTCACAGTCCCAAAGTGCCATTTTCACAGTAAAAAGGCCTGGTTCACTTTTGCTTAGCTTAGTCTGTAACTTGAAAACTATGTACCGTATGGCCCTATAAACTGTGTTGGGATGAAAGCTAGCCACTTTGAGCAATGTGGGAAGTGCTGGGGCAGTTTGGGACAACAGGGCCAAAATGTCACTTTCACAGTCCCAAAGTGCCATTTTCACAGTAAAAAGGCCTGGTTCACTTTTGCTTAGCTTAGTCTGTAACTTGAAAACTATGTACCGTATGGCCCTATAAACTGTGTTGGGATGAAAGCTAGCCACTTTGAGCAATGTGGGAAGTGCTGGGGCAGTTTGGGACAACAGGGCCAAAATGTCACTTTCACAGTCCCAAAGTGCCATTTTCACAGTAAAAAGGCCTGGTTCACTTTTGCTTAGCTTAGTCTGTAACTTGAAAACTATGTACCGTATGGCCCTATAAACTGTGTTGGGATGAAAGCTAGCCACTTTGAGCAATGTGGGAAGTGCTGGGGCAGTTTGGGACAACAGGGCCAAAATGTCACTTTCACAGTCCCAAAGTGCCATTTTCACAGTAAAAAGGCCTGGTTCACTTTTGCTTAGCTTAGTCTGTAACTTGAAAACTATGTACCGTATGGCCCTATAAACTGTGTTGGGATGAAAGCTAGCCACTTTGAGCAATGTGGGAAGTGCTGGGGCAGTTTGGGACAACAGGGCCAAAATGTCACTTTCACAGTCCCAAAGTGCCATTTTCACAGTAAAAAGGCCTGGTTCACTTTTGCTTAGCTTAGTCTGTAACTTGAAAACTATGTACCGTATGGCCCTATAAACTGTGTTGGGATGAAAGCTAGCCACTTTGAGCAATGTGGGAAGTGCTGGGGCAGTTTGGGACAACAGGGCCAAAATGTCACTTTCACAGTCCCAAAGTGCCGTTTTCACAGTAAAAAAGCCTGATTCACTTTTGCTTAGCTTAGTCTGTAACTTGAAAACTATGTACCGTATGGCCCTATAAACTGTGTTGGGATGAAAGCTAGCCACTTTGAGCAATGTGGGAAGTGCTGGGGCAGTTTGGGACAACAGGGCCAAAATGTCACTTTCACAGTCCCAAAGTGCCATTTTCACAGTAAAAAGGCCTGGTTCACTTTTGCTTAGCTTAGTCTGTAACTTGAAAACTATGTACCGTATGGCCCTATAAACTGTGTTGGGATGAAAGCTAGCCACTTTGAGCAATGTGGGAAGTGCTGGGGCAGTTTGGGACAACAGGGCCAAAATGTCACTTTCACAGTCCCAAAGTGCCATTTTCACAGTAAAAAGGCCTGGTTCACTTTTGCTTAGCTTAGTCTGTAACTTGAAAACTATGTACCGTATGGCCCTATAAACTGTGTTGGGATGAAAGCTAGCCACTTTGAGCAATGTGGGAAGTGCTGGGGCAGTTTGGGACAACAGGGCCAAAATGTCACTTTCACAGTCCCAAAGTGCCATTTTCACAGTAAAAAGGCCTGGTTCACTTTTGCTTAGCTTAGTCTGTAACTTGAAAACTATGTACCGTATGGCCCTATAAACTGTGTTGGGATGAAAGCTAGCCACTTTGAGCATTGTGGCAAGAGCTGGGGCAGTTTGGGACAACAGGGAACGAACAGGGCCAAAATGTCACTTTCACAGTCCCAAAGTGCCATTTTCACAGTAAAAAGGCCTGGTTCACTTTTGCTTAGCTTAGTCTGTAACTTGAAAACTATGTACCGTATGGCCCTATAAACTGTGTTGGGATGAAAGCTAGCCACTTTGAGCAATGTGGGAAGTGCTGGGGCAGTTTGGGACAACAGGGCCAAAATGTCACTTTCACAGTCCCAAAGTGCCATTTTCACAGTAAAAAGGCCTGGTTCACTTTTGCTTAGCTTAGTCTGTAACTTGAAAACTATGTACCGTATGGCCCTATAAACTGTGTTGGGATGAAAGCTAGCCACTTTGAGCAATGTGGGAAGTGCTGGGGCAGAGTTTGGGACAACAGGAGGGCCAAAATGTCACTTTCACAGTCCCAAAGTGCCATTTTCACAGTAAAAAGGCTGGTTCACTTTGCTTAGCTTAGTCTGTAACTTGAAAACTATGTACCGTATGGCCCTATAAACTGTGTTGGGATGAAAGCTAGCCACTTTGAGCAATGTGGGAAGTGCTGGGGCAGTTTGGGACAACAGGGCCAAAATGTCACTTTCACAGTCCCAAAGTGCCGTTTTCACAGTAAAAAAGAAAGATTCATTTTGCTTAGCTTAGTCTGTAACTTGAAAACTATGTACCGTATGGCCCTATAAACTGTGTTGGGATGAAAGCTAGCCACTTTGAGCAATGTGGGAAGTGCTGGGGCAGTTTGGGACAACAGGGCCAAAATGTCACTTTCACAGTCCCAAAGTGCCATTTTCACAGTAAAAAGGCCTGGTTCACTTTTGCTTAGCTTAGTCTGTAACTTGAAAACTATGTACCGTATGGCCCTATAAACTGTGTTGGGATGAAAGCTAGCCACTTTGAGCAATGTGGGAAGTGCTGGGGCAGTTTGGGACAACAGGGCCAAAATGTCACTTTCACAGTCCCAAAGTGCCATTTTCACAGTAAAAAGGCCTGGTTCACTTTTGCTTAGCTTAGTCTGTAACTTGAAAACTATGTACCGTATGGCCCTATAAACTGTGTTGGGATGAAAGCTAGCCACTTTGAGCAATGTGGGAAGTGCTGGGGCAGTTTGGGACAACAGGAGCCAAAATGTCACTTTCACAGTCCCAAAGTGCCATTTTCACAGTAAAAAAAGCCTGTTCACTTTGCTTAGCTTAGTCTGTAACTTGAAAACTATGTACCGTATGTCCCTATAAACTGTGTTGGGATGAAAGCTAGCCACTTTGAGCAATGTGGGAAGTGCTGGGGCAGTTTGGGACAACAGGGCCAAAATGTCACTTTCACAGTCCCAAAGTGCCATTTTCACAGTAAAAAGGCCTGGTTCACTTTTGCTTAGCTTAGTCTGTAACTTGAAAACTATGTACCGTATGGCCCTATAAACTGTGTTGGGATGAAAGCTAGCCACTTTGAGCAATGTGGGAAGTGCTGGGGCAGTTTGGGACAACAGGGCCAAAATGTCACTTTCACAGTCCCAAAGTGCCATTTTCACAGTAAAAAAAACAGATTCATTTTGCTTAGCTTAGTCTGTAACTTGAAAACTATGTACCGTATGGCCCTATAAACTGTGTTGGGATGAAAGCTAGCCACTTTGAGCAATGTGGGAAGTGCTGGGGCAGTTTGGGACAACAGGGCCAAAATGTCACTTTCACAGTCCCAAAGTGCCGTTTTCACAGTAAAAAAAAAAAGATTAATTTTGCTTAGCTTTGTCTGTAACTTGAAAACTATGTACCGTATGGCCCTATAAACTGTGTTGGGATGAAAGCTAGCCACTTTGAGCAATGTGGGAAGTGCTGGGGCAGTTTGGGACAACAGGGCCAAAATGTCACTTTCACAGTCCCAAAGTGCCATTTTCACAGTAAAAAGGCCTGGTTCACTTTTGCTTAGCTTAGTCTGTAACTTGAAAACTATGTACCGTATGGCCCTATAAACTGTGTTGGGATGAAAGCTAGCCACTTTGAGCAATGTGGGAAGTGCTGGGGCAGTTTGGGACAACAGGGCCAAAATGTCACTTTCACAGTCCCAAAGTGCCATTTTCACAGTAAAAAGGCCTGGTTCACTTTTGCTTAGCTTAGTCTGTAACTTGAAAACTATGTACCGTATGGCCCTATAAACTGTGTTGGGATGAAAGCTAGCCACTTTGAGCAATGTGGGAAGTGCTGGGGCAGTTTGGGACAACAGGGCCAAACTGTCACTTTCACAGTCCCAAAGTGCCGTTTTCACAGTAAAAAAAAAAAGATTCATTTTGCTTAGCTTAGTCTGTAACTTGAAAACTATGTACCGTATGGCCCTATAAACTGTGTTGGGATGAAAGCTAGCCACTTTGAGCAATGTGGGAAGTGCTGGGGCAGTTTGGGACAACAGGGCCAAAATGTCACTTTCACAGTCCCAAAGTGCCATTTTCACAGTAAAAAGGCCTGGTTCACTTTTGCTTAGCTTAGTCTGTAACTTGAAAACTATGTACCGTATGGCCCTATAAACTGTGTTGGGATGAAAGCTAGCCACTTTGAGCAATGTGGGAAGTGCTGGGGCAGTTTGGGACAACAGGGCCAAAATGTCACTTTCACAGTCCCAAAGTGCCATTTTCACAGTAAAAAGGCCTGGTTCACTTTTGCTTAGCTTAGTCTGTAACTTGAAAACTATGTACCGTATGGCCCTATAAACTGTGTTGGGATGAAAGCTAGCCACTTTGAGCAATGTGGGAAGTGCTGGGGCAGTTTGGGACAACAGGGCCAAAATGTCACTTTCACAGTCCCAAAGTGCCATTTTCACAGTAAAAAAAAAACAGATTAATTTTGCTTAGCTTAGTCTGTAACTTGAAAACTATGTACCGTATGGCCCTATAAACTGTGTTGGGATGAAAGCTAGCCACTTTGAGCAATGTGGGAAGTGCTGGGGCAGTTTGGGACAACAGGGCCAAAATGTCACTTTCACAGTCCCAAAGTGCCATTTTCACAGTAAAAAGGCCTGGTTCACTTTTGCTTAGCTTAGTCTGTAACTTGAAAACTATGTACCGTATGGCCCTATAAACTGTGTTGGGATGAAAGCTAGCCACTTTGAGCAATGTGGGAAGTGCTGGGGCAGTTTGGGACAACAGGGCCAAAATGTCACTTTCACAGTCCCAAAGTGCCATTTTCACAGTAAAAAAAAACAGATTCATTTTGCTTAGCTTAGTCTGTAACTTGAAAACTATGTACCATATGGCCCTATAAACTGTGTTGGGATGAAAGCTAGCCACTTTGAGCAATGTGGGAAGTGCTGGGGCAGTTTGGGACAACAGGGCCAAAATGTCACTTTCACAGTCCCAAAGTGCCGTTTTCACAGTAAAAAAAAAAAGATTCATTTTGCTTAGCTTTGTCTGTAACTTGAAAACTATGTACCGTATGGCCCTATAAACTGTGTTGGGATGAAAGCTAGCCACTTTGAGCAATGTGGGAAGTGCTGGGGCAGTTTGGGACAACAGGGCCAAAATGTCACTTTCACAGTCCCAAAGTGCCATTTTCACAGTAAAAAGGCCTGGTTCACTTTTGCTTAGCTTAGTCTGTAACTTGAAAACTATGTACCGTATGGCCCTATAAACTGTGTTGGGATGAAAGCTAGCCACTTTGAGCAATGTGGGAAGTGCTGGGGCAGTTTGGGACAACAGGGCCAAAATGTCACTTTCACAGTCCCAAAGTGCCATTTTCACAGTAAAAAGGCCTGGTTCACTTTTGCTTAGCTTAGTCTGTAACTTGAAAACTATGTACCGTATGGCCCTATAAACTGTGTTGGGATGAAAGCTAGCCACTTTGAGCATTGTGGCAAGAGCTGGGGCAGTTTGGGACAACAGGGAACGAACAGGGCCAAAATGTCACTTTCACAGTCCCAAAGTGCCATTTTCACAGTAAAAAGGCCTGGTTCACTTTTGCTTAGCTTAGTCTGTAACTTGAAAACTATGTACCGTATGGCCCTATAAACTGTGTTGGGATGAAAGCTAGCCACTTTGAGCAATGTGGGAAGTGCTGGGGCAGTTTGGGACAACAGGGCCAAAATGTCACTTTCACAGTCCCAAAGTGCCATTTTCACAGTAAAAAGGCCTGGTTCACTTTTGCTTAGCTTAGTCTGTAACTTGAAAACTATGTACCGTATGGCCCTATAAACTGTGTTGGGATGAAAGCTAGCCACTTTGAGCAATGTGGGAAGTGCTGGGGCAGTTTGGGACAACAGGGCCAAAATGTCACTTTCACAGTCCCAAAGTGCCATTTTCACAGTAAAAAGGCCTGGTTCACTTTTGCTTAGCTTAGTCTGTAACTTGAAAACTATGTACCGTATGGCCCTATAAACTGTGTTGGGATGAAAGCTAGCCACTTTGAGCAATGTGGGAAGTGCTGGGGCAGTTTGGGACAACAGGGCCAAAATGTCACTTTCACAGTCCCAAAGTGCCATTTTCACAGTAAAAAGGCCTGGTTCACTTTTGCTTAGCTTAGACTGTAACTTGAAAACTATGTACCGTATGGCCCTATAAACTGTGTTGGGATGAAAGCTAGCCACTTTGAGCAATGTGGGAAGTGCTGGGGCAGTTTGGGACAACAGGGCCAAAATGTCACTTTCACAGTCCCAAAGTGCCGTTTTCACAGTAAAAAAAAAAAGATTCATTTTGCTTAGCTTAGTCTGTAACTTGAAAACTATGTACCGTATGGCCCTATAAACTGTGTTGGGATGAAAGCTAGCCACTTTGAGCAATGTGGGAAGTGCTGGGGCAGTTTGGGACAACAGGGCCAAAATGTCACTTTCACAGTCCCAAAGTGCCATTTTCACAGTAAAAAGGCCTGGTTCACTTTTGCTTAGCTTAGTCTGTAACTTGAAAACTATGTACCGTATGGCCCTATAAACTGTGTTGGGATGAAAGCTAGCCACTTTGAGCAATGTGGGAAGTGCTGGGGCAGTTTGGGACAACAGGGCCAAAATGTCACTTTCACAGTCCCAAAGTGCCGTTTTCACAGTAAAAAAAAAAAGATTCATTTTGCTTAGCTTAGTCTGTAACTTGAAAACTATGTACCGTATGGCCCTATAAACTGTGTTGGGATGAAAGCTAGCCACTTTGAGCAATGTGGGAAGTGCTGGGGCAGTTTGGGACAACAGGGCCAAAATGTCACTTTCACAGTCCCAAAGTGCCATTTTCACAGTAAAAAGGCCTGGTTCACTTTTGCTTAGCTTAGTCTGTAACTTGAAAACTATGTACCGTATGGCCCTATAAACTGTGTTGGGATGAAAGCTAGCCACTTTGAGCAATGTGGGAAGTGCTGGGGCAGTTTGGGACAACAGGGCCAAACTGTCACTTTCACAGTCCCAAAGTGCCGTTTTCACAGTAAAAAAAAAAAGATTCATTTTGCTTAGCTTAGTCTGTAACTTGAAAACTATGTACCGTATGGCCCTATAAACTGTGTTGGGATGAAAGCTAGCCACTTTGAGCAATGTGGGAAGTGCTGGGGCAGTTTGGGACAACAGGGCCAAAATGTCACTTTCACAGTCCCAAAGTGCCATTTTCACAGTAAAAAGGCCTGGTTCACTTTTGCTTAGCTTAGTCTGTAACTTGAAAACTATGTACCGTATGGCCCTATAAACTGTGTTGGGATGAAAGCTAGCCACTTTGAGCAATGTGGGAAGTGCTGGGGCAGTTTGGGACAACAGGGCCAAAATGTCACTTTCACAGTCCCAAAGTGCCATTTTCACAGTAAAAAGGCCTGGTTCACTTTTGCTTAGCTTAGTCTGTAACTTGAAAACTATGTACCGTATGGCCCTATAAACTGTGTTGGGATGAAAGCTAGCCACTTTGAGCAATGTGGGAAGTGCTGGGGCAGTTTGGGACAACAGGGCCAAAATGTCACTTTCACAGTCCCAAAGTGCCATTTTCACAGTAAAAAAAAAACAGATTAATTTTGCTTAGCTTAGTCTGTAACTTGAAAACTATGTACCGTATGGCCCTATAAACTGTGTTGGGATGAAAGCTAGCCACTTTGAGCAATGTGGGAAGTGCTGGGGCAGTTTGGGACAACAGGGCCAAAATGTCACTTTCACAGTCCCAAAGTGCCATTTTCACAGTAAAAAGGCCTGGTTCACTTTTGCTTAGCTTAGTCTGTAACTTGAAAACTATGTACCGTATGGCCCTATAAACTGTGTTGGGATGAAAGCTAGCCACTTTGAGCAATGTGGGAAGTGCTGGGGCAGTTTGGGACAACAGGGCCAAAATGTCACTTTCACAGTCCCAAAGTGCCATTTTCACAGTAAAAAAAAACAGATTCATTTTGCTTAGCTTAGTCTGTAACTTGAAAACTATGTACCATATGGCCCTATAAACTGTGTTGGGATGAAAGCTAGCCACTTTGAGCAATGTGGGAAGTGCTGGGGCAGTTTGGGACAACAGGGCCAAAATGTCACTTTCACAGTCCCAAAGTGCCGTTTTCACAGTAAAAAAAAAAAGATTCATTTTGCTTAGCTTTGTCTGTAACTTGAAAACTATGTACCGTATGGCCCTATAAACTGTGTTGGGATGAAAGCTAGCCACTTTGAGCAATGTGGGAAGTGCTGGGGCAGTTTGGGACAACAGGGCCAAAATGTCACTTTCACAGTCCCAAAGTGCCATTTTCACAGTAAAAAGGCCTGGTTCACTTTTGCTTAGCTTAGTCTGTAACTTGAAAACTATGTACCGTATGGCCCTATAAACTGTGTTGGGATGAAAGCTAGCCACTTTGAGCAATGTGGGAAGTGCTGGGGCAGTTTGGGACAACAGGGCCAAAATGTCACTTTCACAGTCCCAAAGTGCCATTTTCACAGTAAAAAGGCCTGGTTCACTTTTGCTTAGCTTAGTCTGTAACTTGAAAACTATGTACCGTATGGCCCTATAAACTGTGTTGGGATGAAAGCTAGCCACTTTGAGCATTGTGGCAAGAGCTGGGGCAGTTTGGGACAACAGGGAACGAACAGGGCCAAAATGTCACTTTCACAGTCCCAAAGTGCCATTTTCACAGTAAAAAGGCCTGGTTCACTTTTGCTTAGCTTAGTCTGTAACTTGAAAACTATGTACCGTATGGCCCTATAAACTGTGTTGGGATGAAAGCTAGCCACTTTGAGCAATGTGGGAAGTGCTGGGGCAGTTTGGGACAACAGGGCCAAAATGTCACTTTCACAGTCCCAAAGTGCCATTTTCACAGTAAAAAGGCCTGGTTCACTTTTGCTTAGCTTAGTCTGTAACTTGAAAACTATGTACCGTATGGCCCTATAAACTGTGTTGGGATGAAAGCTAGCCACTTTGAGCAATGTGGGAAGTGCTGGGGCAGTTTGGGACAACAGGGCCAAAATGTCACTTTCACAGTCCCAAAGTGCCATTTTCACAGTAAAAAGGCCTGGTTCACTTTTGCTTAGCTTAGTCTGTAACTTGAAAACTATGTACCGTATGGCCCTATAAACTGTGTTGGGATGAAAGCTAGCCACTTTGAGCAATGTGGGAAGTGCTGGGGCAGTTTGGGACAACAGGGCCAAAATGTCACTTTCACAGTCCCAAAGTGCCATTTTCACAGTAAAAAGGCCTGGTTCACTTTTGCTTAGCTTAGACTGTAACTTGAAAACTATGTACCGTATGGCCCTATAAACTGTGTTGGGATGAAAGCTAGCCACTTTGAGCAATGTGGGAAGTGCTGGGGCAGTTTGGGACAACAGGGCCAAAATGTCACTTTCACAGTCCCAAAGTGCCGTTTTCACAGTAAAAAAAAAAAGATTCATTTTGCTTAGCTTAGTCTGTAACTTGAAAACTATGTACCGTATGGCCCTATAAACTGTGTTGGGATGAAAGCTAGCCACTTTGAGCAATGTGGGAAGTGCTGGGGCAGTTTGGGACAACAGGGCCAAAATGTCACTTTCACAGTCCCAAAGTGCCATTTTCACAGTAAAAAGGCCTGGTTCACTTTTGCTTAGCTTAGTCTGTAACTTGAAAACTATGTACCGTATGGCCCTATAAACTGTGTTGGGATGAAAGCTAGCCACTTTGAGCAATGTGGGAAGTGCTGGGGCAGTTTGGGACAACAGGGCCAAAATGTCACTTTCACAGTCCCAAAGTGCCGTTTTCACAGTAAAAAAAAAAAGATTCATTTTGCTTAGCTTAGTCTGTAACTTGAAAACTATGTACCGTATGGCCCTATAAACTGTGTTGGGATGAAAGCTAGCCACTTTGAGCAATGTGGGAAGTGCTGGGGCAGTTTGGGACAACAGGGCCAAAATGTCACTTTCACAGTCCCAAAGTGCCATTTTCACAGTAAAAAGGCCTGGTTCACTTTTGCTTAGCTTAGTCTGTAACTTGAAAACTATGTACCGTATGGCCCTATAAACTGTGTTGGGATGAAAGCTAGCCACTTTGAGCAATGTGGGAAGTGCTGGGGCAGTTTGGGACAACAGGGCCAAAATGTCACTTTCACAGTCCCAAAGTGCCATTTTCACAGTAAAAAGCCTGGTTCACTTTTGCTTAGCTTAGTCTGTAACTTGAAAACTATGTACCGTATGGCCCTATAAACTGTGTTGGGATGAAAGCTAGCCACTTTGAGCATTGTGGCGAAGTGCTGGGGCAGTTTGGGACAACAGGACGACAGGCCAAAATGTCACTTTCACAGTCCAAAGTGCCATTTTCACAGTAAAAAGGCTGGTTCACTTTTGCTTAGCTTAGTCTGTAACTTGAAAACTATGTACCGTATGGCCCTATAAACTGTGTTGGGATGAAAGCTAGCCACTTTGAGCAATGTGGGAAGTGCTGGGGCAGTTTGGGACAACAGGGCCAAAATGTCACTTTCACAGTCCCAAAGTGCCATTTTCACAGTAAAAAGGCCTGGTTCACTTTTGCTTAGCTTAGTCTGTAACTTGAAAACTATGTACCGTATGGCCCTATAAACTGTGTTGGGATGAAAGCTAGCCACTTTGAGCAATGTGGGAAGTGCTGGGGCAGTTTGGGACAACAGGGCCAAAATGTCACTTTCACAGTCCCAAAGTGCCATTTTCACAGTAAAAAAGCCTGGTTCACTTTTGCTTAGCTTAGTCTGTAACTTGAAAACTATGTACCGTATGGCCCTATAAACTGTGTTGGGATGAAAGCTAGCCACTTTGAGCAATGTGGGAAGTGCTGGGGCAGTTTGGGACAACAGGGCCAAAATGTCACTTTCACAGTCCCCAAAGTGCCGTTTTCACAGTAAAAAAAAAAGATTCATTTTGCTTAGCTTAGTCTGTAACTTGAAAACTATGTACCGTATGGCCCTATAAACTGTGTTGGGATGAAAGCTAGCCACTTTGAGCAATGTGGGAAGTGCTGGGGCAGTTTGGGACAACAGGGCCAAAATGTCACTTTCACAGTCCCAAAGTGCCATTTTCACAGTAAAAAGGCCTGGTTCACTTTTGCTTAGCTTAGTCTGTAACTTGAAAACTATGTACCGTATGGCCCTATAAACTGTGTTGGGATGAAAGCTAGCCACTTTGAGCAATGTGGGAAGTGCTGGGGCAGTTTGGGACAACAGGGCCAAAATGTCACTTTCACAGTCCCAAAGTGCCATTTTCACAGTAAAAAAGGCCTGGTTCACTTTTGCTTAGCTTAGTCCTGTAACTTGAAAACTATGTACCGTATGGCCCTATAAACTGTGTTGGGATGAAAGCTAGCCACTTTGAGCAATGTGGGAAGTGCTGGGGCAGTTTGGGACAACAGGGCCAAAATGTCACTTTCACAGTCCCAAAGTGCCATTTTCACAGTAAAAAGGCCTGGTTCACTTTTGCTTAGCTTAGTCTGTAACTTGAAAACTATGTACCGTATGGCCCTATAAACTGTGTTGGGATGAAAGCTAGCCACTTTGAGCATTGTGGGCAAGAGCTGGGGCAGTTTGGGACAACAGGGAACGACAGGGCCAAAATGTCACTTTCACAGTCCCAAAGTGCCATTTTCACAGTAAAAAGGCCTGGTTCACTTTTGCTTAGCTTAGTCTGTAACTTGAAAACTATGTACCGTATGGCCCTATAAACTGTGTTGGGATGAAAGCTAGCCACTTTGAGCAATGTGGGAAGTGCTGGGGCAGTTTGGGACAACAGGGCCAAAATGTCACTTTCACAGTCCCAAAGTGCCATTTTCACAGTAAAAAGGCCTGGTTCACTTTTGCTTAGCTTAGTCTGTAACTTGAAAACTATGTACCGTATGGCCCTATAAACTGTGTTGGGATGAAAGCTAGCCACTTTGAGCAATGTGGGAAGTGCTGGGGCAGTTTGGGACAACAGGGCCAAAATGTCACTTTCACAGTCCCAAAGTGCCAGTTTTCACAGTAAAAAAGGAAAGATTCATTTTGCTTAGCTTAGTCTGTAACTTGAAAACTATGTACCGTATGGCCCTATAAACTGTGTTGGGATGAAAGCTAGCCACTTTGAGCAATGTGGGAAGTGCTGGGGCAGTTTGGGACAACAGGGCCAAAATGTCACTTTCACAGTCCCAAAGTGCCATTTTCACAGTAAAAAAAGCCTGGTTCACTTTTGCTTAGCTTAGTCTGTAACTTGAAAACTATGTACCGTATGGCCCTATAAACTGTGTTGGGATGAAAGCTAGCCACTTTGAGCAATGTGGGAAGTGCTGGGGCAGTTTGGGGACAACAGGGCCAAAATGTCACTTTCACAGTCCCAAAGTGCCATTTTCACAGTAAAAAAGGCCAGGTTTCACTTTTGCTTAGCTTAGTCTGTAACTTGAAAACTATGTACCGTATGGCCCTATAAACTGTGTTGGGATGAAAGCTAGCCACTTTGAGCAATGTGGGAAGTGCTGGGGCAGTTTGGGACAACAGGGCCAAAATGTCACTTTCACAGTCCCAAAGTGCCATTTTCACAGTAAAAAGGCCTGGTTCACTTTTGCTTAGCTTAGTCTGTAACTTGAAAACTATGTACCGTATGGCCCTATAAACTGTGTTGGGATGAAAGCTAGCCACTTTGAGCAATGTGGGAAGTGCTGGGGCAGTTTGGGACAACAGGGCCAAAATGTCACTTTCACAGTCCCAAAGTGCCATTTTCACAGTAAAAAAGGCCTGGTTCACTTTTGCTTAGCTTAGTCTGTAACTTGAAAACTATGTACCGTATGGCCCTATAAACTGTGTTGGGATGAAAGCTAGCCACTTTGAGCAATGTGGGAAGTGCTGGGGCAGTTTGGGACAACAGGGCCAAAATGTCACTTTCACAGTCCCAAAGTGCCGTTTTCACAGTAAAAAAAGGAAAGGATTCACTTTTGCTTAGCTTAGTCTGTAACTTGAAAACTATGTACCGTATGGCCCTATAAACTGTGTTGGGATGAAAGCTAGCCACTTTGAGCAATGTGGGAAGTGCTGGGCAGTTTGGGACAACAGGGCCAAAATGTCACTTTCACAGTCCCAAAGTGCCATTTTCACAGTAAAAAAGGCCTGGTTCACTTTTGCTTAGCTTAGTCTGTAACTTGAAAACTATGTACCGTATGGCCCTATAAACTGTGTTGGGATGAAAGCTAGCCACTTTGAGCAATGTGGGAAGTGCTGGGGCAGTTTGGGACAACAGGGCCAAAATGTCACTTTCACAGTCCAAAGTGCCAGTTTTCACAGTAAAAAAAGCCTGGTTCACTTTTGCTTAGCTTAGTCTGTAACTTGAAAACTATGTACGTATGGCCCTATAAACTGTGTTGGGATGAAAGCTAGCCACTTTGAGCAATGTGGGAAGTGCTGGGGCAGTTTGGGACAACAGGGCCAAAATGTCACTTTCACAGTCCCAAAGTGCCATTTTCACAGTAAAAAGCATGGTTCACTTTTGCTTAGCTTAGTCTGTAACTTGAAAACTATGTACCGTATGGCCCTATAAACTGTGTTGGGATGAAAGCTAGCCACTTTGAGCAATGTGGGCAAGTGCTGGGGCAGTTTGGACAACAGGACGAACAGGGCCAAAATGTCACTTTCACAGTCCAAAGTGCCATTTTCACAGTAAAAAGGCCTGGTTCACTTTTGCTTAGCTTAGTCTGTAACTTGAAAACTATGTACCGTATGGCCCTATAAACTGTGTTGGGATGAAAGCTAGCCACTTTGAGCAATGTGGGAAGTGCTGGGGCAGTTTGGGACAACAGGGCCAAAATGTCACTTTCACAGTCCCAAAGTGCCATTTTCACAGTAAAAAGGCCTGGTTCACTTTTGCTTAGCTTAGTCTGTAACTTGAAAACTATGTACCGTATGGCCCTATAAACTGTGTTGGGATGAAAGCTAGCCACTTTGAGCAATGTGGGAAGTGCTGGGGGCAGTTTGGGACAACAGGGCCAAAATGTCACTTTCACAGTCCCAAAGTGCCATTTTCACAGTAAAAAGGCCTGGTTCACTTTTGCTTAGCTTAGTCTGTAACTTGAAAACTATGTACCGTATGGCCCTATAAACTGTGTTGGGATGAAAGCTAGCCACTTTGAGCAATGTGGGAAGTGCTGGGGCAGTTTGGGACAACAGGGGCCAAAATGTCACTTTCACAGTCCCAAAGTGCCATTTTCACAGTAAAAAAGGCCTGGTTCACTTTTGCTTAGCTTAGTCTGTAACTTGAAAACTATGTACCGTATGGCCCTATAAACTGTGTTGGGATGAAAGCTAGCCACTTTGAGCAATGTGGGAAGTGCTGGGGCAGTTTGGGACAACAGGGCCAAAATGTCACTTTCACAGTCCCAAAGTGCCGTTTTCACAGTAAAAAAAGGCTGGTTCACTTTTGCTTAGCTTAGTCTGTAACTTGAAAACTATGTACCGTATGGCCCTATAAACTGTGTTGGGATGAAAGCTAGCCACTTTGAGCAATGTGGGAAGTGCTGGGGCAGTTTGGGACACGGACGAACAGGGCCAAAATGTCACTTTCACAGTCCCAAAGTGCCATTTTCACAGTAAAAAGGCCTGGTTCACTTTTGCTTAGCTTAGTCTGTAACTTGAAAAACTATGTACCGTATGGCCCTATAAACTGTGTTGGGATGAAAGCTAGCCACTTTGAGCAATGTGGGAAGTGCTGGGGCAGTTTGGGACAACAGAAGGCCAAAATGTCACTTTCACAGTCCCAAAGTGCCATTTTCACAGTAAAAAGGCCTGGTTCACTTTTGCTTAGCTTAGTCTGTAACTTGAAAACTATGTACCGTATGGCCCTATAAACTGTGTTGGGATGAAAGCTAGCCACTTTGAGCAATGTGGGAAGTGCTGGGGCAGTTTGGGACAACAGGACACAGGGCCAAAATGTCACTTTCACAGTCCCAAAGTGCCATTTTCACAGTAAAAAGGCCTGTTCACTTTTGCTTAGCTTAGTCTGTAACTTGAAAACTATGTACCGTATGGCCCTATAAACTGTGTTGGGATGAAAGCTAGCCACTTTGAGCAATGTGGGAAGTGCTGGGGCAGTTTGGGGACAACAGGGCCAAAATGTCACTTTCACAGTCCCCAAAGTGCCATTTTCACAGTAAAAAGGCCTGGTTCACTTTTGCTTAGCTTAGTCTGTAACTTGAAAACTATGTACCGTATGGCCCTATAAACTGTGTTGGGATGAAAGCTAGCCACTTTGAGCAATGTGGGAAGTGCTGGGCAGTTGGGACAACAGGGCCAAAATGTCACTTTCACAGTCCCCAAAGTGCATTTTCACAGTAAAAAGGCCTGGTTCACTTTTGCTTAGCTTAGTCTGTAACTTGAAAACTATGTACCGTATGGCCCTATAAACTGTGTTGGGATGAAAGCTAGCCACTTTGAGCATTGTGGAAGTGCTGGGGCAGTTTGGGACAACAGGGCCAAAATGTCACTTTCACAGTCCCAAAGTGCCATTTTCACAGTAAAAAGGCCTGGTTCACTTTTGCTTAGCTTAGTCTGTAACTTGAAAACTATGTACCGTATGGCCCTATAAACTGTGTTGGGATGAAAGCTAGCCACTTTGAGCAATGTGGGAAGTGCTGGGGCAGTTTGGGACAACAGGGCCAAAATGTCACTTTCACAGTCCCAAAGTGCCATTTTCACAGTAAAAAAAGCAGATTCACTTTTGCTTAGCTTAGTCTGTAACTTGAAAACTATGTACCGTATGGCCCTATAAACTGTGTTGGGATGAAAGCTAGCCACTTTGAGCAATGTGGGAAGTGCTGGGGCAGTTTGGGACAACAGGGCCAAAATGTCACTTTCACAGTCCCCAAAGTGCCATTTTCACAGTAAAAAGGCCTGGTTCACTTTTGCTTAGCTTAGTCTGTAACTTGAAAACTATGTACCGTATGGCCCTATAAACTGTGTTGGGATGAAAGCTAGCCACTTTGAGCAATGTGGGAAGTGCTGGGGGCAGTTTGGGACAACAGGGGCCAAAATGTCACTTTCACAGTCCCAAAGTGCCATTTTCACAGTAAAAAGAACAGATTCACTTTTGCTTAGCTTAGTCTGTAACTTGAAAACTATGTACCGTATGGCCCTATAAACTGTGTTGGGATGAAAGCTAGCCACTTTGAGCAATGTGGGAAGTGCTGGGGCAGTTTGGGACAACAGGGCCAAAATGTCACTTTCACAGTCCCAAAGTGCCGATTTTCACAGTAAAAAAAAAGATTCATTTTGCTTAGCTTAGTCCTGTAACTTGAAAACTATGTACCGTATGGCCCTATAAACTGTGTTGGGATGAAAGCTAGCCACTTTGAGCAATGTGGGAAGTGCTGGGGCAGTTGGGACAACAGGGCCAAAATGTCACTTTCACAGTCCCAAAGTGCCATTTTCACAGTAAAAAGGCCTGGTTCACTTTTGCTTAGCTTAGTCTGTAACTTGAAAACTATGTACCGTATGCCCTATAAGAACTGTGTTGGGATGAAAGCTAGCCACTTTGAGCAATGTGGGAAGTGCTGGGGCAGTTTGGGACAACAGGGCCAAAATGTCACTTTCACAGTCCCCAAAGTGCCATTTTCAACAGTAAAAAGGCCTGGTTCACTTTTGCTTAGCTTAGTCTGTAACTTGAAAACTATGTACCGTATGGCCCTATAAACTGTGTTGGGATGAAAGCTAGCCACTTTGAGCATGTGGAAGTGCTGGGGCAGTTTGGGACAAAGGACGAACAGGGCCAAAATGTCACTTTCACAGTCCCAAAGTGCCATTTTCACAGTAAAAAGGCCTGGTTCACTTTGCTTAGCTTAGTCTGTAACTTGAAAACTATGTACCGTATGGCCCTATAAACTGTGTTGGGATGAAAGCTAGCCACTTTGAGCAATGTGGGAAGTGCTGGGGCAGTTTGGGACAACAGAGGCCAAAATGTCACTTTCACAGTCCCCAAAGTGCCATTTTCACAGTAAAAAGGCCTGGTGCACTTTTGCTTAGCTTAGTCTGTAACTTGAAAACTATGTACCGTATGGCCCTATAAACTGTGTTGGGATGAAAGCTAGCACTTTGAGCAATGTGGGAAGTGCTGGGGCAGTTTGGGGACAACAGGGGCCAAAATGTCACTTTCACAGTCCCAAAGTGCCATTTTCACAGTAAAAAGGCAGGTTTCACTTTTGCTTAGCTTAGTCTGTAACTTGAAACTATGTACCGTATGGCCCTATAAACTGTGTTGGGATGAAAGCTAGCCACTTTGGAGCAATGTGGGAAGTGCTGGGGCAGTTTGGGGACAACAGGGCCAAAATGTCACTTTCACAGTCCCCAAAGTGCCAGTTTTCACAGTAAAAAAAAGCAGTTCACTTTGCTTAGCTTAGTCTGTATCTTTGAAAACTATGTACCGTTATGGGCCCTATAAACTGTGTTGGGATGAAAGCTAGCCACTTTGAGCAATGGTGGGAAGTGCTGGGGCAGTTTGGGACAACAGGGCCAAAATGTCACTTTCACAGTCCCAAAGTGCCATTTTCACAGTAAAAAAGAGGCTGTTCACTTTGCTTAGCTTAGTCTGTAACTTGAAAACTATGTACCGTATGGCCCTATAAACTGTGTTGGGATGAAAGCTAGCCACTTTGAGCAATGTGGGAAGTGCTGGGGGCAGTTTGGGACAACAGGGCCAAAATGTCACTTTCACAGTCCCAAAGTGCCAGTTTTCACAGTAAAAAAGGCCTGGTTCACTTTTGCTTAGCTTAGTCTGTAACTTGAAAACTATGTACCGTATGGCCCTATAAACTGTGTTGGGATGAAAGCTAGCCACTTTGAGCAATGTGGGAAGTGCTGGGGCAGTTTGTGACAACTGGGCCAAAATGTCACTTTCACAGTCCCAAAGTGCCATTTTCACAGTAAAAAAGCCTGTTCACTTTTGCTTAGCTTAGTCTAGTACTTGAAAACTATGTACCGTATGGCCCTATAACTGTGTTGGATGAAAGCTAGCCACTTTGAGCACTATGTGGTAAGTGCTGGGCAGTTTGGGGACAACCAGGGCCAAAATGTCACTTTCACAGTCCCAAAGTGCCATTTTCACAGTAAAAAGGCCTGGTTCACTTTTGCTTAGCTTAGTCTGTAACTTGAAAACTATGTACCGTATGGCCCTATAAACTGTGTTGGGATGAAAGCTAGCCACTTTGAGCAATGTGGGAAGTGCTGGGGCAGTTTGGGGACAACAGGGGCCAAAATGTCACTTTCACAGTCCCATAAGTGCCATTTTCACAGTAAAAAAAGCATGTTCACTTTTGCTTAGCTTAGTCTGTAACTTGAAAACTATGTACGTATGGCCCTATAAACTGTGTTGGGGATGAAAGCTAGCCACTTTGAGCAATGTGGGAAGTGCTGGGGCAGTTTGGGGACAACAGGGCCAAAATGTCACTTTCACAGTCCAAAGTGCCGTTTTCACAGTAAAAAAGGCCTGGATTCACTTTTGCTTAGCTTAGTCTGTAACTTGAAAACTATGTACCCGTATGGCCTATAAACTGTGTTGGGATGAAAGCTAGCCACTTTGAGCAATGTGGGAAGTGCTGGGGCAGTTTGGGACAACAGGGCCAAAAATGTCACTTTCACAGTCCCAAAGTGCCATTTTCACAGTAAAAAGGCCTGGTTCACTTTTGCTTAGCATAGTCT
>NW_027665978.1:0-51763 GCF_963924005.1 Protomyctophum bolini | reverse complement strand
AAGGCACTGGTTGTGGTACTTCTGGTTTACCGGAACGGGGTTCGACTCCCTGCTATGCTCTGCTCAATTTGTTGTATTTACATGGTTCATTTCTATTTTCTGCTCATTGTGTTGGCCCATGGTCCAAAATGATGAAAAACGAGGATAAATGCTAATGTTTCTCATCCTCCGCAACTCTCCGCAATTTCAAAAAAATTAAAAAAACATGTGCTATAACCCATCGTTTTTGTCATTTCGTCATTTTTTTCAAATCCTCAAAAATGATGAAAAACGGCGCGCTATAGTATGCCGTACGATATGGGCTATAGCCCATGGTCCAAAATGATGAGAAACGAGGCTAACTTTTTTTTTCAAAATTTCAAAAAACATGGGCTATAACCCATCGTTTTTGTCATTTTGTCATTTTTTTCAAATCCTCAAAAATGATGAAAAACGGCGCGCTATAGTATGCCGTACGATATGGGCTATAGCCCATGGTCCAAAATGATGAGAAACGAGGCTAACTTTTTTTTTCAAAATTTCAAAAAACATGGGCTATAACCCATCGTTTTTGTCATTTCGTCATTTTTTTCAAATCCTCAAAAATGATGAAAAACGGCGCGCTATAGTATGCCGTACGATATGGGCTATAGCCCATGGTCCAAAATGATGAGAAACGAGGCTAACTTTTTTTTCCAAAATTTCAAAAAACATGGGCTATAACCCATCGTTTTTGTCATTTCGTCATTTTTTTCAAATCCTCAAAAATGATGAAAAACGGCGCGCTATAGTATGCCGTACGATATGGGCTATAGCCCACGGTCCAAAATGATGAGAAACGAGGCTAACTTTTTTTTTCAAAATTTCAAAAAACATGGGCTATAACCCATCGTTTTTGTCATTTCGTCATTTTTTTCAAATCCTCAAAAATGATGAAAAACGGCGCGCTATAGTATGCCGTACGATATGGGCTATAGCCCATGGTCCAAAATGATGAGAAACGAGGCTAACTTTTTTTTTCAAAATTTCAAAAAACATGGGCTATAACCCATCGTTTTTGTCATTTCGTCATTTTTTTCAAATCCTCAAAAATGATGAAAAACGTCGCGCTATAGTATGCCGTACGATATGGGCTATAGCCCATGGTCCAAAATGATGAGAAACGAGGCTAACTTTTTTTTTTCAAAATTTAAAAAAACATGGGCTATAACCCATCGTTTTTGTAATTTCGTCATTCTTTTCAAATCTTAAAAAATGATGAAAAACTGCGCGCTATAGTATGCCGTACGATATGGGCTATAGCCCACGGTCCAAAATGATGAGAAACGAGGCTAACTTTTTTTTTCAAAATTTCAAAAAACATGGGCTATAACCCATCGTTTTTGTCATTTCGTCATTTTTTTCAAATCCTCAAAAATGATGAAAAACGGCGCGCTATAGTATGCCGTACGATATGGGCTATAGCCCATGGTCCAAAATGATGAGAAACGAGGCTAACTTTTTTTTCCAAAATTTCAAAAAACATGGGCTATAACCCATCGTTTTTGTCATTTCGTCATTTTTTTCAAATCCTCAAAAATGATGAAAAACGGCGCGCTATAGTATGCCGTACGATATGGGCTATAGCCCATGGTCCAAAATGATGAGAAACGAGGCTAACTTTTTTTTCCTAAATTTAAAAAAACATGGGCTATAACCCATCGTTTTTGTCATTTCGTCATTTTTTTTAAATCCTCAAAAATGATGAAAAACGGCGCGCTATAGTATGCCGTACGATATGGGCTATAGCCCATGGTCCAAAATGATGAGAAACGAGGCTAACTTTTTTTTTCAAAATTTCAAAAAACATGGGCTATAACCCATCGTTTTTGTCATTTCGTCATTTTTTTCAAATCCTCAAAAATGATGAAAAACGGCGCGCTATAGTATGCCGTACGATATGGGCTATAGCCCATGGTCCAAAATGATGAGAAACGAGGCTAACTTTTTTTTCCAAAATTTCAAAAAACATGGGCTATAACCCATCGTTTTTGTCATTTCGTCATTTTTTTTCAAATCCTCAAAAATGATGAAAAACAGCGCGCTATAGTATGCCGTACGATATGGGCTATAGCCCATGGTCCAAAATTATGAGAAACGAGGCTAACTTTTTTTTTCAAAATTTCAAAAAACATGGGCTATAACCCATCGTTTTTGTCATTTCGTCATTTTTTTCAAATCCTCAAAAATGATGAAAAACGGCGCGCTATAGTATGCCGTACGATATGGGCTATAGCCCATGGTCCAAAATGATGAGAAACGAGGCTAACTTTTTTTTTCAAAATTTCAAAAAACATGGGCTATAACCCATCGTTTTTGTCATTTTGTCATTTTTTTCAAATCCTCAAAAATGATGAAAAACGGCGCGCTATAGTATGCCGTACGATATGGGCTATAGCCCATGGACCAAAATGATGAGAAACGAGGCTAACTTTTTTTTTCAAAATTTCAAAAAACATGGGCTATAACCCATCGTTTTTGTCATTTCGTCATTTTTTTCAAATCCTCAAAAATGATGAAAAACGGCGCGCTATAGTATGCCGTACGATATGGGCTATAGCCCATGGTCCAAAATGATGAGAAACGAGGCTAACTTTTTTTTTCAAAATTTCAAAAAACATGGGCTATAACCCATCGTTTTTGTCATTTCGTCATTTTTTTCAAATCCTCAAAAATGATGAAAAACGGCGCGCTATAGTATGCCGTACGATATGGGCTATAGCCCATGGTCCAAAATGATGAGAAACGAGGCTAACTTTTTTTTCCAAAATTTCAAAAAACATGGGCTATAACCCATCGTTTTTGTCATTTCGTCATTTTTTTTCAAATCCTCAAAAATGATGAAAAACAGCGCGCTATAGTATGCCGTACGATATGGGCTATAGCCCATGGTCCAAAATGATGAGAAACGAGGCTAACTTTTTTTTTCAAAATTTCAAAAAACATGGGCTATAACCCATCGTTTTTGTCATTTCGTCATTTTTTTCAAATCCTCAAAAATGATGAAAAACGGCGCGCTATAGTATGCCGTACGATATGGGCTATAGCCCATGGTCCAAAATGATGAGAAACGAGGCTAACTTTTTTTTTCAAAATTTCAAAAAACATGGGCTATAACCCATCGTTTTTGTCATTTTGTCATTTTTTTCAAATCCTCAAAAATGATGAAAAACGGCGCGCTATAGTATGCCGTACGATATGGGCTATAGCCCATGGACCAAAATGATGAGAAACGAGGCTAACTTTTTTTTTCAAAATTTCAAAAAACATGGGCTATAACCCATCGTTTTTGTCATTTCGTCATTTTTTTCAAATCCTCAAAAATGATGAAAAACGGCGCGCTATAGTATGCCGTACGATATGGGCTATAGCCCATGGTCCAAAATGATGAGAAACGAGGCTAACTTTTTTTTCCAAAATTTCAAAAAACATGGGCTATAACCCATCGTTTTTGTCATTTCGTCATTTTTTTCAAATCCTCAAAAATGATGAAAAACGGCGCGCTATAGTATGCCGTACGATATGGGCTATAGCCCATGGACCAAAATGATGAGAAACGAGGCTAACTTTTTTTTTCAAAATTTCAAAAAACATGGGCTATAACCCATCGTTTTTGTCATTTCGTCATTTTTTTCAAATCCTCAAAAATGATGAAAAACGGCGCGCTATAGTATGCCGTACGATATGGGCTATAGCCCATGGTCCAAAATGATGAGAAACGAGGCTAACATTTTTTTCCAAAATTTCAAAAAACATGGGCTATAACCCATCGTTTTTGTCATTTCGTCATTTTTTTCAAATCCTCAAAAATGATGAAAAACGGCGCGCTATAGTATGCCGTACGATATGGGCTATAGCCCACGGTCCAAAATGATGAGAAACGAGGCTAACTTTTTTTTCCAAAATTTCAAAAAACATGGGCTATAACCCATATCGTACGGCATACTATAGCGCTCCGTTTTTCATCATTTTTGAGGATTTGAAAAAAATGACGAAATGACTAAAACGATGGGTTATAGCCCATGTTTTTTGAAATTTTGAAAAAAAAAAGTTAGCCTCGTTTCTCATCATTTTGGACCATGGGCTATAGCCCATATCGTACGGCATACTATAGCGCGCCGTTTTTCATCATTTTTGAAGATTTGAAAAAAATGACGAAATGACAAAAACGAAAGGTTATAGCCCATGTTTTTTGAAATTTTGAAAAAAAAAGTTAGCCTCGCTTCTCATCATTTTGGACCATGGGCTATAGCCCATATCGTACGGCATACTATAGCGCGCCGTTTTTCATCATTTTTGAAGATTTGAAAAAAATGACAAAATGACAAAAACGAAAGGTTATAGCCCATGTTTTTTGAAATTTTGAAAAAAAAAGTTAGCCTCGTTTCTCATCATTTTGGACCATGGGCTATAGCCCATATCGTACGGCATTCTATAGCGCGCCGTTTTTCATCATTTTTAAAGATTTGAAAAAAATTACGAAATGACAAAAACGAAAGGTTATAGCCCATGTTTTTTGAAATTTTGAAAAAAAAAGTTAGCCTCGTTTCTCATCATTTTGGACCATGGGCTATAGCCCATATCGTACGGCATACTATAGCGCGCCGTTTTTCATCATTTTTGAAGATTTGAAAAAATGACGAAATGACAAAAACGAAAGGTTATAGCCCATGTTTTTTGAAATTTTGAAAAAAAAGGTTAGCCTCGTTTCTCATCATTTTGGACCATGGGCTATAGCCCATATCGTACGGCATACTATAGCGCGCCGTTTTTCATCATTTTTGAAGATTTGAAAAAAATGACAAAATGACAAAAACGAAAGGTTATAGCCCATGTTTTTTGAAATTTTGAAAAAAAAAGTTAGCCTCGTTTCTCATCATTTTGGACCATGGGCTATAGCCCATATCGTACGGCATACTATAGCGCGCCGTTTTTCATCATTTTTGAAGATTTGAAAAAAATGACGAAATGACAAAAACGATGGGTTATAGCCCATGTTTTTTGAAATTTTGAAAAACAAAGTTAGCCTCGTTTCTCATCATTTTGGACCATGGGCTATAGCCCATATCGTACGGCATACTATAGCGCGCCGTTTTTCATCATTTTTGAAGATTTGAAAAAAATGACGAAATGACAAAAACGAAAGGTTATAGCCCATGTTTGTTGAAATTTTGAAAAAAAAAGTTAGCCTCGTTTCTCATCATTTTGGACCATGGGCTATAGCCCATATCGTACGGCATACTATAGCGCGCCGTTTTTCATCATTTTTGAAGATTTGAAAAAAATGACGAAATGACAAAAACGAAAGGTTATAGCCCATGTTTTTTGAAATTTTGAAAAAAAAAGTTAGCCTCGTTTCTCATCATTTTGGACCATGGGCTATAGCCCATATCGTACGGCATACTATAGCGCGCCGTTTTTCATCATTTTTGAAGATTTGAAAAAAATGATGAAATGACAAAACCGAAAGGTTATAGCCCATGTTTTTTGAAATTTTGAAAAAAAAAGTTAGCCTCGTTTCTCATCATTTTGGACCATGGGCTATAGCCCATATCGTACGGCATACTATAGCGCGCCGTTTTTCATCATTTTTGAAGATTTGAAAAAAATGACGAAATTACAAAAACGAAAGGTTATAGCCCATGTTTTTTGAAATTTTGAAAAAAAAAGTTAGCCTCGTTTCTCATCATTTTGGACCATGGGCTATAGCCCATATCGTACGGCATACTATAGCGCGCCGTTTTTCATCATTTTTGAAGATTTGAAAAAAATGACAAAATGACAAAAACGAAAGGTTATAGCCCATGTTTTTTGAAATTTTGAAAAAAAAAGTTAGCCTCGTTTCTCATCATTTTGGACCATGGGCTATAGCCCATATCGTACGGCATACTATAGCGCGCCGTTTTTCATCATTTTTGAAGATTTGAAAAAAATGACGAAATGACAAAAACGAAAGGTTATAGCCCATGTTTTTTGAAATTTTGAAAAAAAAAGTTAGCCTCGTTTCTCATCATTTTGGACCATGGGCTATAGCCCATATCGTACGGCATACTATAGCGCGCCGTTTTTCATCATTTTTGAAGATTTGAAAAAAATGACGAAATGACAAAAACGAAAGGTTATAGCCCATGTTTTTTGAAATTTTGAAAAAAAAAGTTAGCCTCGTTTCTCATCATTTTGGACCATGGGCTATAGCCCATATCGTACGGCATACTATAGCGCGCCGTTTTTCATCATTTTTGAAGATTTGAAAAAAATGATGAAATGACAAAACCGAAAGGTTATAGCCCATGTTTTTTGAAATTTTGAAAAAAAAAGTTAGCCTCGTTTCTCATCATTTTGGACCATGGGCTATAGCCCATATCGTACGGCATACTATAGCGCGCCGTTTTTCATCATTTTTGAAGATTTGAAAAAAATGACGAAATTACAAAAACGAAAGGTTATAGCCCATGTTTTTTGAAATTTTGAAAAAAAAAGTTAGCCTCGTTTCTCATCATTTTGGACCATGGGCTATAGCCCATATCGTACGGCATACTATAGCGCGCCGTTTTTCATCATTTTTGAAGATTTGAAAAAAATGACAAAATGACAAAAACGAAAGGTTATAGCCCATGTTTTTTGAAATTTTGAAAAAAAAAGTTAGCCTCGTTTCTCATCATTTTGGACCATGGGCTATAGCCCATATCGTACGGCATACTATAGCGCGCCGTTTTTCATCATTTTTGAAGATTTGAAAAAAATGACGAAATGACAAAAACGAAAGGTTATAGCCCATGTTTTTTGAAATTTTGAAAAAAAAAGTTAGCCTCGTTTCTCATCATTTTGGACCATGGGCTATAGCCCATATCGTACGGCATACTATAGCGCGCCGTTTTTCATCATTTTTGAAGATTTGAAAAAAATGACGAAATGACAAAAACGATGGGTTATAGCCCATGTTTTTTGAAATTTTGAAAAAAAAGGTTAGCCTCGTTTCTCATCATTTTGGACCATGGGCTATAGCCCATATCGTACGGCATACTATAGCGCGTCGTTTTTCATCATTTTTGAAGATTTGAAAAAAATGACAAAATGACAAAAACGAAAGGTTATAGCCCATGTTTTTTGAAATTTTGAAAAAAAAAGTTAGCCTCGTTTCTCATCATTTTGGACCATGGGCTATAGCCCATATCGTACGGCATACTATAGCGCGCCGTTTTTCATCATTTTTGAAGATTTGAAAAAAATGACGAAATGACAAAAACGAAAGGTTATAGCCCATGTTTTTTGAAATTTTGAAAAAAAAAGTTAGCCTCGTTTCTCATCATTTTGGACCATGGGCTATAGCCCATATCGTACGGCATACTATAGCGCGCCGTTTTTCATCATTTTTGAAGATTTGAAAAAAATGACAAAATGACAAAACGAAAGGTTATAGCCCATGTTTTTGAAATTTTGAAAAAAAAAGTTAGCCTCGTTTCTCATCATTTTGGACCATGGGCTATAGCCCATATCGTACGGCATACTATAGCGCGCCGTTTTTCATCATTTTTGAAGATTTGAAAAAAATGACGAAATGACAAAAACGAAAGGTTATAGCCCATGTTTTTTGAAATTTTGAAAAAAAAAGTTAGCCTCGTTTCTCATCATTTTGGACCATGGGCTATAGCCCATATCGTACGGCATACTATAGCGCGCCGTTTTTCATCATTTTTGAAGATTTGAAAAAAATGACAAAATGACAAAACGAAAGGTTATAGCCCATGTTTTTGAAATTTTGAAAAAAAAAGTTAGCCTCGTTTCTCATCATTTTGGACCATGGGCTATAGCCCATATCGTACGGCATACTATAGCGCGCCGTTTTTCATCATTTTTGAAGATTTGAAAAAAATGACGAAATGACAAAAACGAAAGGTTATAGCCCATGTTTTTTGAAATTTTGAAAAAAAAAGTTAGCCTCGTTTCTCATCATTTTGGACCATGGGCTATAGCCCATATCGTACGGCATACTATAGCGCGCCGTTTTTCATCATTTTTGAAGATTTGAAAAAAATGACGAAATGACAAAAACGAAAGGTTATAGCCCATGTTTTTTGAAATTTTGAAAAAAAAAGTTAGCCTCGTTTCTCATCATTTTGGACCATGGGCTATAGCCCATATCGTACGGCATACTATAGCGCGCCGTTTTTCATCATTTTTGAAGATTTGAAAAAAATGACGAAATGACAAAAACGAAAGGTTATAGCCCATGTTTTTTTAAATTTTGGAAAAAAAAGTTAGCCTCGTTTCTCATCATTTTGGACCATGGGCTTTAGCCCATATCGTACGGCATACTATAGCGCGCCGTTTTTCATCATTTTTGAAGATTTGAAAAAAATGACAAAATGACAAAAACGAAAGGTTATATCCCATGTTTTTTGAAATTTTGAAAAAAAAAGTTAGCCTCGTTTCTCATCATTTTGGACCATGGGCTATAGCCCATATCGTACGGCATACTATAGCGCGCCGTTTTTCATCATTTTTGAAGATTTGAAAAAAATGACGAAATGACAAAAACGAAAGGTTATAGCCCATGTTTTTTGAAATTTTGAAAAAAAAAGTTAGCCTCGTTTCTCATCATTTTGGAACATGGGCTATAGCCCATATCGTACGGCATACTATAGCGCGCCGTTTTTCATCATTTTTGAAGATTTGAAAAAAATGACAAAATGACAAAAACGAAAGGTTATAGCCCATGTTTTTTGAAATTTTGAAAAAAAAAGTTAGCCTCGTTTCTCATCATTTTGGACCATGGGCTATAGCCCATATCGTACGGCATTCTATAGCGCGCCGTTTTTCATCATTTTTAAAGATTTGAAAAAAATTACGAAATGACAAAAACGAAAGGTTATAGCCCATGTTTTTTGAAATTTTGAAAAAAAAAGTTAGCCTCGTTTCTCATCATTTTGGACCATGGGCTATAGCCCATATCGTACGGCATACTATAGCGCGCCGTTTTTCATCATTTTTGAAGATTTGAAAAAAATGACAAAATGACAAAAACGAAAGGTTATAGCCCATGTTTTTTGAAATTTTGAAAAAAAAAGTTAGCCTCGTTTCTCATCATTTTGGACCATGGGCTATAGCCCATATCGTACGGCATTCTATAGCGCGCCGTTTTTCATCATTTTTGAAGATTTGAAAAAAATGACGAAATGACAAAACGAAAGGTTATAGCCCATGTTTTTTGAAATTTTGAAAAAAAAGTTAGCCTCGTTTCTCATCATTTTGGACCATGGGCTATAGCCCATATCGTACGGCATTCTATAGCGCGCCGTTTTTCATCATTTTTTAAGATTTGAAAAAAATTACGAAATGACAAAAACGAAAGGTTATAGCCCATGTTTTTTGAAATTTTGAAAAAAAAAGTTAGCCTCGTTTCTCATCATTTTGGACCATGGGCTATAGCCCATATCGTACGGCATACTATAGCGTGCCGTTTTTCATCATTTTTGAAGATTTGAAAAAAATGACAAAATGACAAAAACGAAAGGTTATAGCCCATGTTTTTGAAATTTTGAAAAAAAAAGTTAGCCTCGTTTCTCATCATTTTGGACCATGGGCTATAGCCCATATCGTACGGCATTCTATAGCAAGCCGTTTTTCATCATTTTTTAAGATTTGAAAAAAATTACGAAATGACAAAAACGAAAGGTTACAGCCCATGTTTTTTGAAATTTTGAAAAAAAAAGTTAGCCTCGTTTCTCATCATTTTGGACCATGGGCTATAGCCCATATCGTACGGCATACTATAGCGCGCCGTTTTTCATCATTTTTGAAGATTTGAAAAAAATGACGAAATGACAAAAACGAAAGGTTATAGCCCATGTTTTTTGAAATTTTGAAAAAAAAAGTTAGCCTCGTTTCTCATCATTTTGGACCATGGGCTATAGCCCATATCGTACGGCATACTATAGCGCGCCGTTTTTCATCATTTTTGAAGATTTGAAAAAAATGACGAAATGACAAAAACGAAAGGTTATAGCCCATGTTTTTTGAAATTTTGAAAAAAAAAGTTAGCCTCGTTTCTCATCATTTTGGACCATGGGCTATAGCCCATATCGTACGGCATACTATAGCGCGCCGTTTTTCATCATTTTTGAAGATTTGAAAAAAATGACAAAATGACAAAAACGAAAGGTTATAGCCCATGTTTTTTGAAATTTTGAAAAAAAAAGTTAGCCTCGTTTCTCATCATTTTGGACCATGGGCTATAGCCCATATCGTACGGCATACTATAGCGCGCCGTTTTTCATCATTTTTGAAGATTTGAAAAAAATGACAAAATGACAAAAACGAAAGGTTATAGCCCATGTTTTTTGAAATTTTGAAAAAAAAAGTTAGCCTCGTTTCTCATCATTTTGGACCATGGGCTATAGCCCATATCGTACGGCATACTATAGCGCGCCGTTTTTCATCATTTTTGAAGATTTGAAAAAAATGACAAAATGACAAAAACGAAAGGTTATAGCCCATGTTTTTTGAAAATTTGAAAAAAAAAGTTAGCCTCGTTACTCATCATTTTGGACCATGGGCTATAGCCCATATCGTACGGCATACTATAGCGCGCCGTTTTTCATCATTTTTGAAGATTTGAAAAAAATGACGAAATGACAAAAACGAAAGGTTATAGCCCATGTTTTTTGAAATTTTGAAAAAAAAAGTTAGCCTCGTTTCTCATCATTTTGGACCATGGGCTATAGCCCATATCGTACGGCATTCTATAGCGCGCCGTTTTTCATCATTTTTGAAGATTTGAAAAAAATGACAAAATGACAAAACGAAAGGTTATAGCCCATGTTTTTGAAATTTTGAAAAAAAAAGTTAGCCTCGTTTCTCATCATTTTGGACCATGGGCTATAGCCCATATCGTACGGCATACTATAGCGCGCCGTTTTTTCATCATTTTTGAAGATTTGAAAAAATGACGAAATGACAAAAACGAAAGGTTATAGCCCATGTTTTTTGAAATTTTGAAAAAAAAAGTTAGCCTCGTTTCTCATCATTTTGGACCATGGGCTATAGCCCATATCGTACGGCATACTATAGCGCGCCGTTTTTCATCATTTTTGAAGATTTGAAAAAAATGACGAAATGACAAAAACGAAAGGTTATAGCCCATGTTTTTTGAAATTTTGAAAAAAAAGTTAGCCTCGTTTCTCATCATTTTGGACCATGGGCTATAGCCCATATCGTACGGCATACTATAGCGCGCCGTTTTTCATCATTTTTGAAGATTTGAAAAAAATGACGAAATGACAAAAACGAAAGGTTATAGCCCATGTTTTTTGAAATTTTGAAAAAAAAAGTTAGCCTCGTTTCTCATCATTTTGGACCATGGGCTATAGCCCATATCGTACGGCATACTATAGCGCGCCGTTTTTCATCATTTTTGAAGATTTGAAAAAAATGACGAAATGACAAAAACGAAAGGTTATAGCCCATGTTTTTTTAAATTTTGGAAAAAAAAGTTAGCCTCGTTTCTCATCATTTTGGACCATGGGCTTTAGCCCATATCGTACGGCATACTATAGCGCGCCGTTTTTCATCATTTTTGAAGATTTGAAAAAAATGACAAAATGACAAAAACGAAAGGTTATATCCCATGTTTTTTGAAATTTTGAAAAAAAAAGTTAGCCTCGTTTCTCATCATTTTGGACCATGGGCTATAGCCCATATCGTACGGCATACTATAGCGCGCCGTTTTTCATCATTTTTGAAGATTTGAAAAAAATGACGAAATGACAAAAACGAAAGGTTATAGCCCATGTTTTTTGAAATTTTGAAAAAAAAAGTTAGCCTCGTTTCTCATCATTTTGGAACATGGGCTATAGCCCATATCGTACGGCATACTATAGCGCGCCGTTTTTCATCATTTTTGAAGATTTGAAAAAAATGACAAAATGACAAAAACGAAAGGTTATAGCCCATGTTTTTTGAAATTTTGAAAAAAAAAGTTAGCCTCGTTTCTCATCATTTTGGACCATGGGCTATAGCCCATATCGTACGGCATTCTATAGCGCGCCGTTTTTCATCATTTTTAAAGATTTGAAAAAAATTACGAAATGACAAAAACGAAAGGTTATAGCCCATGTTTTTTGAAATTTTGAAAAAAAAAGTTAGCCTCGTTTCTCATCATTTTGGACCATGGGCTATAGCCCATATCGTACGGCATACTATAGCGCGCCGTTTTTCATCATTTTTGAAGATTTGAAAAAAATGACAAAATGACAAAAACGAAAGGTTATAGCCCATGTTTTTTGAAATTTTGAAAAAAAAAGTTAGCCTCGTTTCTCATCATTTTGGACCATGGGCTATAGCCCATATCGTACGGCATTCTATAGCGCGCCGTTTTTCATCATTTTTGAAGATTTGAAAAAAATGACGAAATGACAAAACGAAAGGTTATAGCCCATGTTTTTTGAAATTTTGAAAAAAAAGTTAGCCTCGTTTCTCATCATTTTGGACCATGGGCTATAGCCCATATCGTACGGCATTCTATAGCGCGCCGTTTTTCATCATTTTTTAAGATTTGAAAAAAATTACGAAATGACAAAAACGAAAGGTTATAGCCCATGTTTTTTGAAATTTTGAAAAAAAAAGTTAGCCTCGTTTCTCATCATTTTGGACCATGGGCTATAGCCCATATCGTACGGCATACCGTGCCGTTTTTCATCATTTTTGAAGATTTGAAAAAAATGACAAAATGACAAAAACGAAAGGTTATAGCCCATGTTTTTGAAATTTTGAAAAAAAAAGTTAGCCTCGTTTCTCATCATTTTGGACCATGGGCTATAGCCCATATCGTACGGCATTCTATAGCAAGCCGTTTTTCATCATTTTTTAAGATTTGAAAAAAATTACGAAATGACAAAAACGAAAGGTTACAGCCCATGTTTTTTGAAATTTTGAAAAAAAAAGTTAGCCTCGTTTCTCATCATTTTGGACCATGGGCTATAGCCCATATCGTACGGCATACTATAGCGCGCCGTTTTTCATCATTTTTGAAGATTTGAAAAAAATGACGAAATGACAAAAACGAAAGGTTATAGCCCATGTTTTTTGAAATTTTGAAAAAAAAAGTTAGCCTCGTTTCTCATCATTTTGGACCATGGGCTATAGCCCATATCGTACGGCATACTATAGCGCGCCGTTTTTCATCATTTTTGAAGATTTGAAAAAAATGACGAAATGACAAAAACGAAAGGTTATAGCCCATGTTTTTTGAAATTTTGAAAAAAAAAGTTAGCCTCGTTTCTCATCATTTTGGACCATGGGCTATAGCCCATATCGTACGGCATACTATAGCGCGCCGTTTTTCATCATTTTTGAAGATTTGAAAAAAATGACAAAATGACAAAAACGAAAGGTTATAGCCCATGTTTTTTGAAATTTTGAAAAAAAAAGTTAGCCTCGTTTCTCATCATTTTGGACCATGGGCTATAGCCCATATCGTACGGCATACTATAGCGCGCCGTTTTTCATCATTTTTGAAGATTTGAAAAAAATGACAAAATGACAAAAACGAAAGGTTATAGCCCATGTTTTTTGAAATTTTGAAAAAAAAAGTTAGCCTCGTTTCTCATCATTTTGGACCATGGGCTATAGCCCATATCGTACGGCATACTATAGCGCGCCGTTTTTCATCATTTTTTAAGATTTGAAAAAAATGACGAAATGACAAAAACGAAAGGTTATAGCCCATGTTTTTTGAAATTTTGAAAAAAAAAGTTAGCCTCGTTTCTCATCATTTTGGACCATGGGCTATAGCCCATATCGTACGGCATACTATAGCGCGCCGTTTTTCATCATTTTTGAAGATTTGAAAAAAATGACAAAATGACAAAAACGAAAGGTTATAGCCCATGTTTTTTGAAAATTTGAAAAAAAAAGTTAGCCTCGTTACTCATCATTTTGGACCATGGGCTATAGCCCATATCGTACGGCATACTATAGCGCGCCGTTTTTCATCATTTTTGAAGATTTGAAAAAAATGACGAAATGACAAAAACGAAAGGTTATAGCCCATGTTTTTTGAAATTTTGAAAAAAAAAGTTAGCCTCGTTTCTCATCATTTTGGACCATGGGCTATAGCCCATATCGTACGGCATTCTATAGCGCGCCGTTTTTCATCATTTTTGAAGATTTGAAAAAAATGACGAAATGACAAAACGAAAGGTTATAGCCCATGTTTTTTGAAATTTTGAAAAAAAAGTTAGCCTCGTTTCTCATCATTTTGGACCATGGGCTATAGCCCATATCGTACGGCATTCTATAGCGCGCCGTTTTTCATCATTTTTAAAGATTTGAAAAAAATTACGAAATGACAAAAACGAAAGGTTATAGCCCATGTTTTTTGAAATTTTGAAAAAAAAAGTTAGCCTCGTTTCTCATCATTTTGGACCATGGGCTATAGCCCATATCGTACGGCATACTATAGCGCGCCGTTTTTCATCATTTTTGAAGATTTGAAAAAAATGACAAAATGACAAAAACGAAAGGTTATAGCCCATGTTTTTTGAAATTTTGAAAAAAAAAGTTAGCCTCGTTTCTCATCATTTTGGACCATGGGCTATAGCCCATATCGTACGGCATTCTATAGCGCGCCGTTTTTCGTCATTTTTAAAGATTTGAAAAAAATTACGAAATGACAAAAACGAAAGGTTATAGCCCATGTTTTTTGAAATTTTGAAAAAAAAAGTTAGCCTCGTTTCTCATCATTTTGGACCATGGGCTATAGCCCATATCGTACGGCATACTATAGCGCGCCGTTTTTCATCATTTTTGAAGATTTGAAAAAAATGACGAAATGACAAAAACGAAAGGTTATAGCCCATGTTTTTTGAAATTTTGAAAAAAAAAGTTAGCCTCGTTTCTCATCATTTTGGACCATGGGCTATAGCCCATATCGTACGGCATACTATAGCGCGCCGTTTTTCATCATTTTTGAAGATTTGAAAAAAATGACGAAATGACAAAAACGAAAGGTTATAGCCCATGTTTTTTGAAATTTTGAAAAAAAAAGTTAGCCTCGTTTCTCATCATTTTGGACCATGGGCTATAGCCCATATCGTACGGCATTCTATAGCGCGCCGTTTTTCGTCATTTTTAAAGATTTGAAAAAAATTACGAAATGACAAAAACGAAAGGTTATAGCCCATGTTTTTTGAAATTTTGAAAAAAAAAGTTAGCCTCGTTTCTCATCATTTTGGACCATGGGCTATAGCCCATATCGTACGGCATACTATAGCGCGCCGTTTTTCATCATTTTTGAAGATTTGAAAAAAATGACGAAATGACAAAAACGAAAGGTTATAGCCCATGTTTTTTGAAATTTTGAAAAAAAAAGTTAGCCTCGTTTCTCATCATTTTGGACCATGGGCTATAGCCCATATCGTACGGCATACTATAGCGCGCCGTTTTTCATCATTTTTGAAGATTTGATAAAAATGACGAAATGACAAAAACGAAAGGTTATAGCCCATGTTTTTTGAAATTTTGAAAAAAAAAGTTAGCCTCGTTTCTCATCATTTTGGACCATGGGCTATAGCCCATATCGTACGGCATACTATAGCGCGCCGTTTTTCATCATTTTTGAAGATTTTTAAAAAAATGACGAAATGACAAAAACGAAAGGTTATAGCTCATGTTTTTTGAAATTTTGAAAAAAAAAGTTAGCCTCGTTTCTCATCATTTTGGACCATGGGCTATAGCCCATATCGTACGGCATACTATAGCGCGCCGTTTTTCATCATTTTTGAAGATTTGAAAAAAATGACAAAATGACAAAAACAAAAGGTTATAGCCCATGTTTTTTGAAATTTTGAAAAAAAAAGTTAGCCTCGTTTCTCATCATTTTGGACCATGGGCTATAGCCCATATCGTACGGCATACTATAGCGCGCCGTTTTTCATCATTTTTGAAGATTTGAAAAAAATGACGAAATGACAAAAACGAAAGGTTATAGCCCATGTTTTTTGAAATTTTGAAAAAAAAAGTTAGCCTCGTTTCTCATCATTTTGGACCATGGGCTATAGCCCATATCGTACGGCATACTATAGCGCGCCGTTTTTCATCATTTTTGAAGATTTGAAAAAAATGACAAAATGACAAAAACGAAAGGTTATAGCCCATGTTTTTTGAAATTTTGAAAAAAAAAGTTAGCCTCGTTTCTCATCATTTTGGACCATGGGCTATAGCCCATATCGTACGGCATACTATAGCGCGCCGTTTTTCATCATTTTTGAAGATTTGAAAAAAATGACAAAATGACAAAAACGAAAGGTTATAGCCCATGTTTTTTGAAATTTTGAAAAAAAAAGTTAGCCTCGTTTCTCATCATTTTGGACCATGGGCTATAGCCCATATCGTACGGCATACTATAGCGCGCCGTTTTTCATCATTTTTTAAGATTTGAAAAAAATGACGAAATGACAAAAACGAAAGGTTATAGCCCATGTTTTTTGAAATTTTGAAAAAAAAAGTTAGCCTCGTTTCTCATCATTTTGGACCATGGGCTATAGCCCATATCGTACGGCATACTATAGCGCGCCGTTTTTCATCATTTTTGAAGATTTGAAAAAAATGACAAAATGACAAAAACGAAAGGTTATAGCCCATGTTTTTTGAAAATTTGAAAAAAAAAGTTAGCCTCGTTACTCATCATTTTGGACCATGGGCTATAGCCCATATCGTACGGCATACTATAGCGCGCCGTTTTTCATCATTTTTGAAGATTTGAAAAAAATGACGAAATGACAAAAACGAAAGGTTATAGCCCATGTTTTTTGAAATTTTGAAAAAAAAAGTTAGCCTCGTTTCTCATCATTTTGGACCATGGGCTAAAGCCCATATCGTACGGCATTCTATAGCGCGCCGTTTTTCATCATTTTTGAAGATTTGAAAAAAATGACGAAATGACAAAACGAAAGGTTATAGCCCATGTTTTTTGAAATTTTGAAAAAAAAGTTAGCCTCGTTTCTCATCATTTTGGACCATGGGCTATAGCCCATATCGTACGGCATACTATAGCGCGCCGTTTTTCATCATTTTTGAAGATTTGAAAAAAATGACAAAATGACAAAAACGAAAGGTTATAGCCCATGTTTTTTGAAATTTTGAAAAAAAAAGTTAGCCTCGTTTCTCATCATTTTGGACCATGGGCTATAGCCCATATCGTACGGCATTCTATAGCGCGCCGTTTTTCGTCATTTTTAAAGATTTGAAAAAAATTACGAAATGACAAAAACGAAAGGTTATAGCCCATGTTTTTTGAAATTTTGAAAAAAAAGTTAGCCTCGTTTCTCATCATTTTGGACCATGGGCTATAGCCCATATCGTACGGCATACTATAGCGCGCCGTTTTTCATCATTTTTGAACATTTGAAAAAAATGACGAAATGACAAAAACGAAAGGTTATAGCCCATGTTTTTTGAAATTTTGAAAAAAAAAGTTAGCCTCGTTTCTCATCATTTTGGACCATGGGCTATAGCCCATATCGTACGGCATACTATAGCGCGCCGTTTTTCATCATTTTTGAAGATTTGAAAAAAATGACGAAATGACAAAAACGAAAGGTTATAGCCCATGTTTTTTGAAATTTTGAAAAAAAAAGTTAGCCTCGTTTCTCATCATTTTGGACCATGGGCTATAGCCCATATCGTACGGCATTCTATAGCGCGCCGTTTTTCGTCATTTTTAAAGATTTGAAAAAAATTACGAAATGACAAAAACGAAAGGTTATAGCCCATGTTTTTTGAAATTTTGAAAAAAAAAGTTAGCCTCGTTTCTCATCATTTTGGACCATGGGCTATAGCCCATATCGTACGGCATACTATAGCGCGCCGTTTTTCATCATTTTTGAAGATTTGAAAAAAATGACGAAATGACAAAAACGAAAGGTTATAGCCCATGTTTTTTGAAATTTTGAAAAAAAAAGTTAGCCTCGTTTCTCATCATTTTGGACCATGGGCTATAGCCCATATCGTACGGCATACTATAGCGCGCCGTTTTTCATCATTTTTGAAGATTTGAAAAAAATGACGAAATGACAAAAACGAAAGGTTATAGCCCATGTTTTTTGAAATTTTGAAAAAAAAAGTTAGCCTCGTTTCTCATCATTTTGGACCATGGGCTATAGCCCATATCGTACGGCATACTATAGCGCGCCGTTTTTCATCATTTTTGAAGATTTTAAAAAAATGACGAAATGACAAAAACGAAAGGTTATAGCTCATGTTTTTTGAAATTTTGAAAAAAAAAGTTAGCCTCGTTTCTCATCATTTTGGACCATGGGCTATAGCCCATATCGTACGGCATACTATAGCGCGCCGTTTTTCATCATTTTTGAAGATTTGAAAAAAATGACAAAATGACAAAAACAAAAGGTTATAGCCCATGTTTTTTGAAATTTTGAAAAAAAAAGTTAGCCTCGTTTCTCATCATTTTGGACCATGGGCTATAGCCCATATCGTACGGCATACTATAGCGCGCCGTTTTTCATCATTTTTAAAGATTTGAAAAAATGACGAAATGACAAAAACGAAAGGTTATAGCCCATGTTTTTTGAAATTTTGAAAAAAAAAGTTAGCCTCGTTTCTCATCATTTTGGACCATGGGCTATAGCCCATATCGTACGGCATACTATAGCGCGCCGTTTTTCATCATTTTTAAAGATTTGAAAAAATTACGAAATGACAAAAACGAAAGGTTATAGCCCATGTTTTTTGAAATTTTGAAAAAAAAAGTTAGCCTCGTTTCTCATCATTTTGGACCATGGGCTATAGCCCATATCGTACGGCATACTATAGCGCGCCGTTTTTCATCATTTTTGAAGATTTTAAAAAAATGACGAAATGACAAAAACGAAAGGTTATAGCTCATGTTTTTTGAAATTTTGAAAAAAAAGTTAGCCTCGTTTCTCATCATTTTGGACCATGGGCTATAGCCCATATCGTACGGCATTCTATAGCGCGCCGTTTTTCATCATTTTTAAAGATTTGAAAAAATTACGAAATGACAAAAACGAAAGGTTATAGCCCATGTTTTTTGAAATTTTGAAAAAAAAAGTTAGCCTCGTTTCTCATAATTTTGGACCATGGGCTATAGCCCATATCGTACGGCATACTATAGCGCGCAGTTTTTCATCATTTTTGAAGATTTGAAATAAATGACGAAATGACAAAAACGAAAGGTTATAGCCCATGTTTTTTGAAATTTTGAAAAAAAAAGTTAGCCTCGTTTCTCATCATTTTGGACCATGGGCTATAGCCCATATCGTACGGCATACTATAGCGCGCCGTTTTTCATCATTTTTGAAGATTTGAAAAAAATGACAAAATGACAAAAACGAAAGGTTATAGCCCATGTTTTTTGAAATTTTGAAAAAAAAAGTTAGCCTCGTTTCTCATCATTTTGGACCATGGGCTTTAGCCCATATCGTACGGCATTCTATAGCGCGCCGTTTTTCGTCATTTTTAAAGATTTGAAAAAAATTACGAAATGACAAAAACGAAAGGTTATAGCCCATGTTTTTTGAAATTTTGAAAAAAAAAGTTAGCCTCGTTTCTCATCATTTTGGACCATGGGCTATAGCCCATATCGTACGGCATACTATAGCGCGCCGTTTTTCATCATTTTTGAAGATTTGAAAAAAATGACAAAATGACAAAAACGAAAGGTTATAGCCCATGTTTTTTGAAATTTTGAAAAAAAAAGTTAGCCTCGTTTCTCATCATTTTGGACCATGGGCTATAGCCCATATCGTACGGCATACTATAGCGCGCCGTTTTTCATCATTTTTGAAGATTTGAAAAAAATGACGAAATGACAAAAACGAAAGGTTATAGCCCATGTTTTTTGAAATTTTGAAAAAAAAAGTTAGCCTCGTTTCTCATCATTTTGGACCATGGGCTATAGCCCATATCGTACGGCATACTATAGCGCGCCGTTTTTCATCATTTTTGAAGATTTGAAAAAAATGACAAAATGACAAAAACGAAAGGTTATAGCCCATGTTTTTTGAAATTTTGAAAAAAAAAGTTAGCCTCGTTTCTCATCATTTTGGACCATGGGCTATAGCCCATATCGTACGGCATACTATAGCGCGCCGTTTTTCATCATTTTTGAAGATTTGAAAAAAATGACAAAATGACAAAAACGAAAGGTTATAGCCCATGTTTTTTGAAATGTTGAAAAAAAAAGTTAGCCTCGTTTCTCATCATTTTGGACCATGGGCTATAGCCCATATCGTACGGCATACTATAGCGCGCAGTTTTTCATCATTTTTGAAGATTTGAAATAAATGACGAAATGACAAAAACGAAAGGTTATAGCCCATGTTTTTTGAAATTTTGAAAAAAAAAGTTAGCCTCGTTTCTCATCATTTTGGACCATGGGCTATAGCCCATATCGTACGGCATACTATAGCGCGCCGTTTTTCATCATTTTTGAAGATTTGAAAAAAATGACAAAATGACAAAAACGAAAGGTTATAGCCCATGTTTTTTGAAATTTTGAAAAAAAAAGTTAGCCTCGTTTCTCATCATTTTGGACCATGGGCTATAGCCCATATCGTACGGCATTCTATAGCGCACCGTTTTTCGTCATTTTTAAAGATTTGAAAAAAATTACGAAATGACAAAAACGAAAGGTTATAGCCCATGTTTTTTGAAATTTTGAAAAAAAAAGTTAGCCTCGTTTCTCATCATTTTGGACCGTGGGCTATAGCCCATATCGTACGGCATACTATAGCGCGCCGTTTTTCATCATTTTTGAAGATTTGAAAAAAATTACGAAATGACAAAAACGAAAGGTTATAGCCCATGTTTTTTGAAATTCTGGAAAAAAGAAGTTAGCCTCGTTTCTCATCATTTTGGACCATGGGCTATAGCCCATATCGTACGGCATACTATAGCGCGCCGTTTTTCATTATTTTTGAAGATTTGAAAAAAATGACAAAATGACAAAAACGAAAGGTTATAGCCCATGTTTTTTGAAATTTTGAAAAAAAAAGTTAGCCTCGTTTCTCATCATTTTGGACCATGGGCTATAGCCCATATCGTACGGCATACTATAGCGCGCCGTTTTTCATCATTTTTGAAGATTTGAAAAAAATGACGAAATGACAAAAACGAAAGGTTATAGCCCATGTTTTTTGAAATTTTGAAAAAAAAAGTTAGCCTCGTTTCTCATCATTTTGGACCATGGGCTATAGCCCATATCGTACGGCATACTATAGCGCGCCGTTTTTCATCATTTTTGAAGATTTGAAAAAAATGACAAAATGACAAAAACGAAAGGTTATAGCCCATGTTTTTTGAAATTTTGAAAAAAAAAGTTAGCCTCGTTTCTCATCATTTTGGACCATGGGCTATAGCCCATATCGTACGGCATACTATAGCGCGCCGTTTTTCATCATTTTTGAAGATTTGAAAAAAATGACAAAATGACAAAAACGAAAGGTTATAGCCCATGTTTTTTGAAATGTTGAAAAAAAAAGTTAGCCTCGTTTCTCATCATTTTGGACCATGGGCTATAGCCCATATCGTACGGCATACTATAGCGCGCCGTTTTTCATCATTTTTGAAGATTTGAAAAAAATGACAAAATGACAAAAACGAAAGGTTATAGCCCATGTTTTTTGAAATTTTGAAAAAAAAAGTTAGCCTCGTTTCTCATCATTTTGGACCATGGGCTATAGCCCATATCGTACGGCATACTATAGCGCGCCGTTTTTCATCATTTTTGAAGATTTGAAAAAAATGACAAAATGACAAAAACGAAAGGTTATAGCCCATGTTTTTTGAAATTTTGAAAAAAAAAGTTAGCCTCGTTTCTCATCATTTTTGACCATGGGCTATAGCCCATATCGTACGGCATTCTATAGCGCGCCGTTTTTCGTCATTTTTAAAGATTTGAAAAAAATTACGAAATGACAAAAACGAAAGGTTATAGCCCATGTTTTTTGAAATTTTGAAAAAAAAAGTTAGCCTCGTTTCTCATCATTTTGGACCGTGGGCTATAGCCCATATCGTACGGCATACTATAGCGCGCCGTTTTTTCATCATTTTTGAAGATTTGAAAAAAATGACAAAATGACAAAAACGAAAGGTTATAGCCCATGTTTTTTGAAATTTTGGAAAAAAAAGTTAGCCTCGTTTCTCATCATTTTGGACCATGGGCTATAGCCCATATCGTACGGCATACTATAGCGCGCCGTTTTTCATCATTTTTGAAGATTTGAAAAAAATGACAAAATGACAAAAACGAAAGGTTATAGCCCATGTTTTTTGAAATTTTGAAAAAAAAAGTTAGCCTCGTTTCTCATCATTTTGGACCATGGGCTATAGCCCATATCGTACGGCATTCTATAGCGCGCCGTTTTTCATCATTTTTAAAGATTTGAAAAAATGACGAAATGACAAAAACGAAAGGTTATAGCCCATGTTTTTTGAAATTTTGAAAAAAAAAGTTAGCCTCGTTTCTCATCATTTTGGACCATGGGCTATAGCCCATATTGTACGGCATACTATAGCGCGCCGTTTTTCATCATTTTTGAAGATTTGAAAAAAATGACGAAATGACAAAAACGAAAGGTTATAGCCCATGTTTTTTGAAATTTTGAAAAAAAAAGTTAGCCTCGTTTCTCATCATTTTGGACCATGGGCTATAGCCCATATCGTACGGCATTCTATAGCGCGCCGTTTTTCGTCATTTTTAAAGATTTGAAAAAAATTACGAAATGACAAAAACGAAAGGTTATAGCCCATGTTTTTTGAAATTTTGAAAAAAAAAGTTAGCCTCGTTTCTCATCATTTTGGACCGTGGGCTATAGCCCATATCGTACGGCATACTATAGCGCGCCGTTTTTCATCATTTTTGAAGATTTGAAAAAAATTACGAAATGACAAAAACGAAAGGTTATAGCCCATGTTTTTTGAAATTTTGGAAAAAAGAAGTTAGCCTCGTTTCTCATCATTTTGGACCATGGGCTATAGCCCATATCGTACGGCATACTATAGCGCGCCGTTTTTCATCATTTTTGAAGATTTGAAAAAAATGACAAAATGACAAAAACGAAAGGTTATAGCCCATGTTTTTTGAAATTTTGAAAAAAAAAGTTAGCCTCGTTTCTCATCATTTTGGACCATGGGCTATAGCCCATATCGTACGGCATACTATAGCGCGCCGTTTTTCATCATTTTTGAAGATTTGAAAAAAATGACGAAATGACAAAAACGAAAGGTTATAGCCCATGTTTTTTGAAATTTTGAAAAAAAAAAGTTAGCCTCGTTTCTCATCATTTTGGACCATGGGCTATAGCCCATATCGTACGGCATACTATAGCGCGCCGTTTTTCATCATTTTTGAAGATTTGAAAAAAATGACAAAATGACAAAAACGAAAGGTTATAGCCCATGTTTTTTGAAATTTTGAAAAAAAAAGTTAGCCTCGTTTCTCATCATTTTGGACCATGGGCTATAGCCCATATCGTACGGCATACTATAGCGCGCCGTTTTTCATCATTTTTGAAGATTTGAAAAAAATGACAAAATGACAAAAACGAAAGGTTATAGCCCATGTTTTTTGAAATGTTGAAAAAAAAAGTTAGCCTCGTTTCTCATCATTTTGGACCATGGGCTATAGCCCATATCGTACGGCATACTATAGCGCGCCGTTTTTCATCATTTTTGAAGATTTGAAAAAAATGACAAAATGACAAAAACGAAAGGTTATAGCCCATGTTTTTTGAAATTTTGAAAAAAAAAGTTAGCCTCGTTTCTCATCATTTTGGACCATGGGCTATAGCCCATATCGTACGGCATTCTATAGCGCGCCGTTTTTCGTCATTTTTAAAGATTTGAAAAAGATTACGAAATGACAAAAACGAAAGGTTATAGCCCATGTTTTTTGAAATTTTGAAAAAAAAAGTTAGCCTCGTTTCTCATCATTTTGGACCGTGGGCTATAGCCCATATCGTACGGCATACTATAGCGCGTCGTTTTTTCATCATTTTTGAAGATTTGAAAAAAATGACAAAATGACAAAAACGAAAGGTTATAGCCCATGTTTTTTGAAATTTTGGAAAAAAAAGTTAGCCTCGTTTCTCATCATTTTGGACCATGGGCTATAGCCCATATCGTACGGCATACTATAGCGCGCCGTTTTTCATCATTTTTGAAGATTTGAAAAAAATGACAAAATGACAAAAACGAAAGGTTATAGCCCATGTTTTTTGAAATTTTGAAAAAAAAAATAGCCTCGTTTCTCATCATTTTGGACCATGGGCTATAGCCCATATCGTACGGCATTCTATAGCGCGCCGTTTTTCATCATTTTTAAAGATTTGAAAAAATGACGAAATGACAAAAACGAAAGGTTATAGCCCATGTTTTTTGAAATTTTGAAAAAAAAAGTTAGCCTCGTTTCTCATCATTTTGGACCATGGGCTATAGCCCATATCGTACGGCATACTATAGCGCGCCGTTTTTCATCATTTTTGAAGATTTGAAAAAAATGACGAAATGACAAAAACGAAAGGTTATAGCCCATGTTTTTTGAAATTTTGAAAAAAAAAGTTAGCCTCGCTTCTCATCATTTTGGACCATGGGCTATAGCCCATATCGTACGGCATTCTATAGCGCGCCGTTTTTCATCATTTTTGAAGATTTGAAAAAAATGACAAAATGACAAAAACGAAAGGTTATAGCCCATGTTTTTTGAAATTTTGAAAAAAAAAGTTAGCCTCGTTTCTCATCATTTTGGACCATGGGCTATAGCCCATATCGTACGGCATTCTATAGCGCGCCGTTTTTCATCATTTTTAAAGATTTGAAAAAATTACGAAATGACAAAAACGAAAGGTTATAGCCCATGTTTTTTGAAATTTTGAAAAAAAAAGTTAGCCTCGTTTCTCATAATTTTGGACCATGGGCTATAGCCCATATCGTACGGCATACTATAGCGCGCAGTTTTTCATCATTTTTGAAGATTTGAAATAAATGACGAAATGACAAAAACGAAAGGTTATAGCCCATGTTTTTTGAAATTTTGAAAAAAAAAGTTAGCCTCGTTTCTCATCATTTTGGACCATGGGCTATAGCCCATATCGTACGGCATACTATAGCGCGCCGTTTTTCATCATTTTTGAAGATTTGAAAAAAATGACAAAATGACAAAAACGAAAGGTTATAGCCCATGTTTTTTGAAATTTTGAAAAAAAAAGTTAGCCTCGTTTCTCATCATTTTGGACCATGGGCTATAGCCCATATCGTACGGCATTCTATAGCGCGCCGTTTTTCGTCATTTTTAAAGATTTGAAAAAAATTACGAAATGACAAAAACGAAAGGTTATAGCCCATGTTTTTTGAAATTTTGAAAAAAAAAGTTAGCCTCGTTTCTCATCATTTTGGACCGTGGGCTATAGCCCATATCGTACGGCATACTATAGCGCGCCGTTTTTCATCATTTTTGAAGATTTGAAAAAAATTACGAAATGACAAAAACGAAAGGTTATAGCCCATGTTTTTTGAAATTTTGGAAAAAAGAAGTTAGCCTCGTTTCTCATCATTTTGGACCATGGGCTATAGCCCATATCGTACGGCATACTATAGCGCGCCGTTTTTCATCATTTTTGAAGATTTGAAAAAAATGACAAAATGACAAAAACGAAAGGTTATAGCCCATGTTTTTTGAAATTTTGAAAAAAAAAGTTAGCCTCGTTTCTCATCATTTTGGACCATGGGCTATAGCCCATATCGTACGGCATACTATAGCGCGCCGTTTTTCATCATTTTTGAAGATTTGAAAAAAATGACGAAATGACAAAAACGAAAGGTTATAGCCCATGTTTTTTGAAATTTTGAAAAAAAAAGTTAGCCTCGTTTCTCATCATTTTGGACCATGGGCTATAGCCCATATCGTACGGCATACTATAGCGCGCCGTTTTTCATCATTTTTGAAGATTTGAAAAAAATGACAAAATGACAAAAACGAAAGGTTATAGCCCATGTTTTTTGAAATTTTGAAAAAAAAAGTTAGCCTCGTTTCTCATCATTTTGGACCATGGGCTATAGCCCATATCGTACGGCATACTATAGCGCGCCGTTTTTCATCATTTTTGAAGATTTGAAAAAAATGACGAAATGACAAAAACGAAAGGTTATAGCCCATGTTTTTTGAAATTTTGAAAAAAAAAGTTAGCCTCGTTTCTCATCATTTTGGACCATGGGCTATAGCCCATATCGTACGGCATTCTATAGCGCGCCGTTTTTCGTCATTTTTAAAGATTTGAAAAAAATTACGAAATGACAAAAACGAAAGGTTATAGCCCATGTTTTTTGAAATTTTGAAAAAAAAAGTTAGCCTCGTTTCTCATCATTTTGGACCGTGGGCTATAGCCCATATCGTACGGCATACTATAGCGCGCCGTTTTTCATCATTTTTGAAGATTTGAAAAAAATTACGAAATGACAAAAACGAAAGGTTATAGCCCATGTTTTTTGAAATTTTGGAAAAAAGAAGTTAGCCTCGTTTCTCATCATTTTGGACCATGGGCTATAGCCCATATCGTACGGCATACTATAGCGCGCCGTTTTTCATCATTTTTGAAGATTTGAAAAAAATGACAAAATGACAAAAACGAAAGGTTATAGCCCATGTTTTTTGAAATTTTGAAAAAAAAAGTTAGCCTCGTTTCTCATCATTTTGGACCATGGGCTATAGCCCATATCGTACGGCATACTATAGCGCGCCGTTTTTCATCATTTTTGAAGATTTGAAAAAAATGACGAAATGACAAAAACGAAAGGTTATAGCCCATGTTTTTTGAAATTTTGAAAAAAAAAGTTAGCCTCGTTTCTCATCATTTTGGACCATGGGCTATAGCCCATATCGTACGGCATACTATAGCGCGCCGTTTTTCATCATTTTTGAAGATTTGAAAAAAATGACAAAATGACAAAAACGAAAGGTTATAGCCCATGTTTTTTGAAATTTTGAAAAAAAAAGTTAGCCTCGTTTCTCATCATTTTGGACCATGGGCTATAGCCCATATCGTACGGCATACTATAGCGCGCCGTTTTTCATCATTTTTGAAGATTTGAAAAAAATGACAAAATGACAAAAACGAAAGGTTATAGCCCATGTTTTTTGAAATGTTGAAAAAAAAAGTTAGCCTCGTTTCTCATCATTTTGGACCATGGGCTATAGCCCATATCGTACGGCATACTATAGCGCGCCGTTTTTCATCATTTTTGAAGATTTGAAAAAAATGACAAAATGACAAAAACGAAAGGTTATAGCCCATGTTTTTTGAAATTTTGAAAAAAAAAGTTAGCCTCGTTTCTCATCATTTTGGACCATGGGCTATAGCCCATATCGTACGGCATTCTATAGCGCGCCGTTTTTCGTCATTTTTAAAGATTTGAAAAAGATTACGAAATGACAAAAACGAAAGGTTATAGCCCATGTTTTTTGAAATTTTGAAAAAAAAAGTTAGCCTCGTTTCTCATCATTTTGGACTGTGGGCTATAGCCCATATCGTACGGCATACTATAGCGCGTCGTTTTTTCATCATTTTTGAAGATTTGAAAAAAATGACAAAATGACAAAAACGAAAGGTTATAGCCCATGTTTTTTGAAATTTTGGAAAAAAAAGTTAGCCTCGTTTCTCATCATTTTGGACCATGGGCTATAGCCCATATCGTACGGCATACTATAGCGCGCCGTTTTTCATCATTTTTGAAGATTTGAAAAAAATGACAAAATGACAAAAACGAAAGGTTATAGCCCATGTTTTTTGAAATTTTGAAAAAAAAAGTTAGCCTCGTTTCTCATCATTTTGGACCATGGGCTATAGCCCATATCGTACGGCATTCTATAGCGCGCCGTTTTTCATCATTTTTAAAGATTTGAAAAAATGACGAAATGACAAAAACGAAAGGTTATAGCCCATGTTTTTTGAAATTTTGAAAAAAAAAGTTAGCCTCGTTTCTCATCATTTTGGACCATGGGCTATAGCCCATATCGTACGGCATACTATAGCGCGCCGTTTTTCATCATTTTTGAAGATTTGAAAAAAATGACGAAATGACAAAAACGAAAGGTTATAGCCCATGTTTTTTGAAATTTTGAAAAAAAAAGTTAGCCTCGCTTCTCATCATTTTGGACCATGGGCTATAGCCCATATCGTACGGCATTCTATAGCGCGCCGTTTTTCATCATTTTTGAAGATTTGAAAAAAATGACAAAATGACAAAAACGAAAGGTTATAGCCCATGTTTTTTGAAATTTTGAAAAAAAAAGTTAGCCTCGTTTCTCATCATTTTGGACCATGGGCTATAGCCCATATCGTACGGCATTCTATAGCGCGCCGTTTTTCATCATTTTTAAAGATTTGAAAAAATTACGAAATGACAAAAACGAAAGGTTATAGCCCATGTTTTTTGAAATTTTGAAAAAAAAAGTTAGCCTCGTTTCTCATAATTTTGGACCATGGGCTATAGCCCATATCGTACGGCATACTATAGCGCGCAGTTTTTCATCATTTTTGAAGATTTGAAATAAATGACGAAATGACAAAAACGAAAGGTTATAGCCCATGTTTTTTGAAATTTTGAAAAAAAAAGTTAGCCTCGTTTCTCATCATTTTGGACCATGGGCTATAGCCCATATCGTACGGCATACTATAGCGCGCCGTTTTTCATCATTTTTGAAGATTTGAAAAAAATGACAAAATGACAAAAACGAAAGGTTATAGCCCATGTTTTTTGAAATTTTGAAAAAAAAAGTTAGCCTCGTTTCTCATCATTTTGGACCATGGGCTATAGCCCATATCGTACGGCATTCTATAGCGCGCCGTTTTTCGTCATTTTTAAAGATTTGAAAAAAATTACGAAATGACAAAAACGAAAGGTTATAGCCCATGTTTTTTGAAATTTTGAAAAAAAAAGTTAGCCTCGTTTCTCATCATTTTGGACCGTGGGCTATAGCCCATATCGTACGGCATACTATAGCGCGCCGTTTTTCATCATTTTTGAAGATTTGAAAAAAATTACGAAAAGACAAAAACGAAAGGTTATAGCCCATGTTTTTTGAAATTTTGGAAAAAAGAAGTTAGCCTCGTTTCTCATCATTTTGGACCATGGGCTATAGCCCATATCGTACGGCATACTATAGCGCGCCGTTTTTCATCATTTTTGAAGATTTGAAAAAAATGACAAAATGACAAAAACGAAAGGTTATAGCCCATGTTTTTTGAAATTTTGAAAAAAAAAGTTAGCCTCGTTTCTCATCATTTTGGACCATGGGCTATAGCCCATATCGTACGGCATACTATAGCGCGCCGTTTTTCATCATTTTTGAAGATTTGAAAAAAATGACGAAATGACAAAAACGAAAGGTTATAGCCCATGTTTTTTGAAATTTTGAAAAAAAAAGTTAGCCTCGTTTCTCATCATTTTGGACCATGGGCTATAGCCCATATCGTACGGCATACTATAGCGCGCCGTTTTTCATCATTTTTGAAGATTTGAAAAAAATGACAAAATGACAAAAACGAAAGGTTATAGCCCATGTTTTTTGAAATTTTGAAAAAAAAAGTTAGCCTCGTTTCTCATCATTTTGGACCATGGGCTATAGCCCATATCGTACGGCATACTATAGCGCGCCGTTTTTCATCATTTTTGAAGATTTGAAAAAAATGACAAAATGACAAAAACGAAAGGTTATAGCCCATGTTTTTTGAAATGTTGAAAAAAAAAGTTAGCCTCGTTTCTCATCATTTTGGACCATGGGCTATAGCCCATATCGTACGGCATACTATAGCGCGCCGTTTTTCATCATTTTTGAAGATTTGAAAAAAATGACAAAATGACAAAAACGAAAGGTTATAGCCCATGTTTTTTGAAATTTTGAAAAAAAAAGTTAGCCTCGTTTCTCATCATTTTGGACCATGGGCTATAGCCCATATCGTACGGCATTCTATAGCGCGCCGTTTTTCATCATTTTTGAAGATTTGAAAAAAATGACGAAATGACAAAAACGAAAGGTTATAGCCCATGTTTTTTGAAATTTTGAAAAAAAAAGTTAGCCTCGTTTCTCATCATTTTGGACCATGGGCTATAGCCCATATCGTACGGCATACTATAGCGCGCCGTTTTTCATCATTTTTGAAGATTTGAAAAAAATGACAAAATGACAAAAACGAAAGGTTATAGCCCATGTTTTTTGAAATTTTGAAAAAAAAAGTTAGCCTCGTTTCTCATCATTTTGGACCATGGGCTATAGCCCATATCGTACGGCATACTATAGCGCGCCGTTTTTCATCATTTTTGAAGATTTGAAAAAAATGACAAAATGACAAAAACGAAAGGTTATAGCCCATGTTTTTTGAAATGTTGAAAAAAAAAGTTAGCCTCGTTTCTCATCATTTTGGACCATGGGCTATAGCCCATATCGTACGGCATACTATAGCGCGCCGTTTTTCATCATTTTTGAAGATTTGAAAAAAATGACAAAATGACAAAAACGAAAGGTTATAGCCCATGTTTTTTGAAATTTTGAAAAAAAAAGTTAGCCTCGTTTCTCATCATTTTGGACCATGGGCTATAGCCCATATCGTACGGCATTCTATAGCGCGCCGTTTTTCGTCATTTTTAAAGATTTGAAAAAAATTACGAAATGACAAAAACGAAAGGTTATAGCCCATGTTTTTTGAAATTTTGAAAAAAAAAGTTAGCCTCGTTTCTCATCATTTTGGACCGTGGGCTATAGCCCATATCGTACGGCATACTATAGCGCGCCGTTTTTTCATCATTTTTGAAGATTTGAAAAAAAATGACAAAATGACAAAAACGAAAGGTTATAGCCCATGTTTTTTGAAATTTTGGAAAAAAAAGTTAGCCTCGTTTCTCATCATTTTGGACCATGGGCTATAGCCCATATCGTACGGCATACTATAGCGCGCCGTTTTTCATCATTTTTGAAGATTTGAAAAAAATGACAAAATGACAAAAACGAAAGGTTATAGCCCATGTTTTTTGAAATTTTGAAAAAAAAAGTTAGCCTCGTTTCTCATCATTTTGGACCATGGGCTATAGCCCATATCGTACGGCATACTATAGCGCGCCGTTTTTCATCATTTTTGAAGATTTGAAAAAAATGACAAAATGACAAAAACGAAAGGTTATAGCCCATGTTTTTTGAAATTTTGAAAAAAAAAGTTAGCCTCATTTCTCATCATTTTGGACCATGGGCTATAGCCCATATCGTACGGCATTCTATAGCGCGCCGTTTTTCATCATTTTTAAAGATTTGAAAAAAATTACGAAATGACAAAAACGAAAGGTTATAGCCCATGTTTTTTGAAATTTTGAAAAAAAAAGTTAGCCTCGTTTCTCATCATTTTGGACCATGGGCTATAGCCCATATCGTACGGCATACTATAGCGCGCCGTTTTTCATCATTTTTGAAGATTTGAAAAAAATGACAAAATGACAAAAACGAAAGGTTATAGCCCATGTTTTTTGAAATTTTGAAAAAAAAAGTTAGCCTCGTTTCTCATCATTTTGGACCATGGGCTATAGCCCATATCGTACGGCATACTATAGCGCGCCGTTTTTCATCATTTTTGAAGATTTGAAAAAAATGACAAAATGACAAAAACGAAAGGTTATAGCCCATGTTTTTTGAAATTTTGAAAAAAAAAGTTAGCCTCGTTTCTCATCATTTTGGACCATGGGCTATAGCCCATATCGTACGGCATACTATAGCGCGCCGTTTTTCATCATTTTTGAAGATTTGAAAAAAATGACGAAATGACAAAAACGAAAGGTTATAGCCCATGTTTTTTGAAATTTTGAAAAAAAAGTTAGCCTCGTTTCTCATCATTTTGGACCATGGGCTAGAGCCCATATCGTACGGCATACTATAGCGCGCCGTTTTTCATCATTTTTGAAGATTTGAAAAAAATGACGAAATGACAAAAACGAAAGGTTATAGCCCATGTTTTTTGAAATTTTGAAAAAAAAAGTTAGCCTCGTTTCTCATCATTTTGGACCATGGGCTATAGCCCATATCGTACGGCATTCTATAGCGCGCCGTTTTTCGTCATTTTTAAAGATTTGAAAAAAATTACGAAATGACAAAAACGAAAGGTTATAGCCCATGTTTTTTGAAATTTTGAAAAAAAAAGTTAGCCTCGTTTCTCATCATTTTGGACCGTGGGCTATAGCCCATATCGTACGGCATACTACAGCGCGCCGTTTTTCATCATTTTTGAAGATTTGAAAAAAATGACGAAATGACAAAAACGAAAGGTTATAGCCCATGTTTTTTGAAATTTTGGTAAAAAAAGTTAGCCTCGTTTCTCATCATTTTGGACCATGGGCTATAGCCCATATCGTACGGCATACTATAGCGCGCCGTTTTTCATCATTTTTGAAGATTTGAAAAAAATGACAAAATGACAAAAACGAAAGGTTATAGCCCATGTTTTTTGAAATTTTGAAAAAAAAAGTTAGCCTCGTTTCTCATCATTTTGGACCATGGGCTATAGCCCATATCGTACGGCATACTATAGCGCGCCGTTTTTCATCATTTTTGAAGATTTGAAAAAAATGACGAAATGACAAAAACGAAAGGTTATAGCCCATGTTTTTTGAAATTTTGAAAAAAAAAGTTAGCCTCGTTTCTCATCATTTTGGACCATGGGCTATAGCCCATATCGTACGGCATACTATAGCGCGCCGTTTTTCATAATTTTTGAAGATTTGAAAAAAATGACGAAATGACAAAAACGAAAGGTTATAGCCCATGTTTTTTGAAATTTTGAAAAAAAAAGTTAGCCTCGTTTCTCATCATTTTGGACCATGGGCTATAGCCCATATCGTACGGCATACTATAGCGCGCCGTTTTTCATCATTTTTGAAGATTTGAAAAAAATGACAAAATGACAAAAACGAAAGGTTATAGCCCATGTTTTTTGAAATTTTGAAAAAAAAAGTTAGCCTCGTTTCTCATCATTTTGGACCATGGGCTATAGCCCATATCGTACGGCATTCTATAGCGTGCCGTTTTTCATCATTTTTAAAGATTTGAAAAAAATTACGAAATGACAAAAACGAAAGGTTATAGCCCATGTTTTTTGAAATTTTGAAAAAAAAAGTTAGCCTCGTTTCTCATCATTTTGGACCATGGGCTATAGCCCATATCGTACGGCATACTATAGCGCGCCGTTTTTCATCATTTTTGAAGATTTGAAAAAAATGACAAAATGACAAAAACGAAAGGTTATAGCCCATGTTTTTTGAAATTTTGAAAAAAAAAGTTAGCCTCGTTTCTCATCATTTTGGACCATGGGCAATAGCCCATATCGTACGGCATTCTATAGCGCGCCGTTTTTCGTCATTTTTAAAGATTTGAAAAAAATTACGAAATGACAAAAACGAAAGGTTATAGCCCATGTTTTTTGAAATTTTGAAAAAAAAAGTTAGCCTCGTTTCTCATCATTTTGGACCATGGGCTATAGCCCATATCGTACGGCATACTATAGCGCGCCGTTTTCATCATTTTTGAAGATTTGAAAAAAATGACGAAATGACAAAAACGAAAGGTTATAGCCCATGTTTTTTGAAATTTTGAAAAAAAAAGTTAGCCTCGTTTCTCATCATTTTGGACCATGGGCTATAGCCCATATCGTACGGCATACGATAGCGCGCCGTTTTTCATCATTTTTGAAGATTTGAAAAAAATGACGAAATGACAAAAACGAAAGGTTATAGCCCATGTTTTTTGAAATTTTGAAAAAAAAAGTTAGCCTCGTTTCTCAGCATTTTGGACCATGGGCTATAGCCCATATCGTACGGCATACTATAGCGCGCCGTTTTTCATCATTTTTGAAGATTTGAAAAAAATGACGAAATGACAAAAACGAAAGGTTATAGCCCATGTTTTTTGAAATTTTGAAAAAAAAAGTTAGCCTCGTTTCTCATCATTTTGGACCATGGGCTATAGCCCATATCGTACGGCATACTATAGCGCGCCGTTTTTCATCATTTTTGAAGATTTGAAAACAATGACAAAATGACAAAAACGAAAGGTTATAGCCCATGTTTTTTGAAATTTTGGAAAAAAAAGTTAGCCTCGTTTCTCATCATTTTGGACCATGGGCTATAGCCCATATCGTACGGCATTCTATAGCGCGCCGTTTTTCATCATTTTTAAAGATTTGAAAAAAATTACGAAATGACAAAAACGAAAGGTTATAGCCCATGTTTTTTGAAATTTTGAAAAAAAAAGTTAGGCTCGTTTCTCATCATTTTGGACCATGGGCTATAGCCCATATCGTACGGCATACTATAGCGCGCCGTTTTTCATCATTTTTGAAGATTTGAAAAAATGACGAAATGACAAAAACGAAAGGTTATAGCCCATGTTTTTTGAAATTTTGAAAAAAAAAGTTAGCCTCGTTTCTCATCATTTTGGACCATGGGCTATAGCCCATATCGTACGGCATACTATAGCGCGCCTTTTTTCATCATTTTTGAAGATTTAAAAAAAATGACAAAATGACAAAAACGAAAGGTTATAGCCCATGTTTTTTGAAATTTTGAAAAAAAAAGTTAGCCTCGTTTCTCATCATTTTGGACCATGGGCTATAGCCCATATCGTACGGCATACTATAGCGCGCCGTTTTTCATCATTTTTGAAGATTTGAAAAAAAAGACGAAATGACAAAAACGAAAGGTTATAGCCCATGTTTTTTGAAATTTTGAAAAAAAAAGTTAGCCTCGTTTCTCATCATTTTGGACCATGGGCTATAGCCCATATCGTACGGCATACTATAGCGCGCCGTTTTTCATCATTTTTGAAGATTTGAAAAAAATGACGAAATGACAAAAACGAAAGGTTATAGCCCATGTTTTTTGAAATTTTGAAAAAAAAAGTTAGCCTCGTTTCTCATCATTTTGGACCATGGGCTATAGCCCATATCGTACGGCATACTATAGCGCGCCGTTTTTCATCATTTTTGAAGATTTGAAAAAAATGACGAAATGACAAAAACGAAAGGTTATAGCCCATGTTTTTTGAAATTTTGAAAAAAAAAGTTAGCCTCGTTTCTCATCATTTTGGACCATGGGCTATAGCCCATATCGTACGGCATACTATAGTGCGCCGTTTTTCATCATTTTTGAAGATTTGAAAAAAATGACGAAATGACAAAAACGAAAGGTTATAGCCCATGTTTTTTGAAATTTTGAAAAAAAAAGTTAGCCTCGCTTCTCATCATTTTGGACCATGGGCTATAGCCCATATCGTACGGCATTCTATAGCGCGCCGTTTTTCATCATTTTTGAAGATTTGAAAAAAATGACAAAATGACAAAAACGAAAGGTTATAGCCCATGTTTTTTGAAATTTTGAAAAAAAAAGTTAGCCTCGTTTCTCATCATTTTGGACCATGGGCTATAGCCCATATCGTACGGCATTCTATAGCGCGCCGTTTTTCATCATTTTTAAAGATTTGAAAAAAATTACGAAATGACAAAAACGAAAGGTTATAGCCCATGTTTTTTGAAATTTTGAAAAAAAAAGTTAGCCTCGTTTCTCATCATTTTGGACCATGGGCTATAGCCCATATCGTACGGCATACTATAGCGCGCCGTTTTTCATCATTTTTGAAGATTTGAAAAAAATGACGAAATGACAAAAACGAAAGGTTATAGCCCATGTTTTTTGAAATTTTGAAAAAAAAGTTAGCCTCGTTTCTCATCATTTTGGACCATGGGCTATAGCCCATATCGTACGGCATACTATAGCGCGCCGTTTTTCATCATTTTTGAAGATTTGAAAAAAATGACGAAATGACAAAAACGAAAGGTTATAGCCCATGTTTTTTGAAATTTTGAAAAAAAAAGTTAGCCTCGTTTCTCATCATTTTGGACCATGGGCTATAGCCCATATCGTACGGCATTCTATAGCGCGCCGTTTTTCATCATTTTTAAAGATTTGAAAAAAATTACGAAATGACAAAAACGAAAGGTTATAGCCCATGTTTTTTGAAATTTTGAAAAAAAAAGTTAGGCTCGTTTCTCATCATTTTGGACCATGGGCTATAGCCCATATCGTACGGCATACTATAGCGCGCCGTTTTTCATCATTTTTGAAGATTTGAAAAAATGACGAAATGACAAAAACGAAAGGTTATAGCCCATGTTTTTTGAAATTTTGAAAAAAAAAGTTAGCCTCGTTTCTCATCATTTTGGACCATGGGCTATAGCCCATATCGTACGGCATACTATAGCGCGCCTTTTTTCATCATTTTTGAAGATTTAAAAAAAATGACAAAATGACAAAAACGAAAGGTTATAGCCCATGTTTTTTGAAATTTTGAAAAAAAAAGTTAGCCTCGTTTCTCATCATTTTGGACCATGGGCTATAGCCCATATCGTACGGCATACTATAGCGCGCCGTTTTTCATCATTTTTGAAGATTTGAAAAAAAAGACGAAATGACAAAAACGAAAGGTTATAGCCCATGTTTTTTGAAATTTTGAAAAAAAAAGTTAGCCTCGTTTCTCATCATTTTGGACCATGGGATATAGCCCATATCGTACGGCATACTATAGCGCGCCGTTTTTCATCATTTTTGAAGATTTGAAAAAAATGACGAAATGACAAAAACGAAAGGTTATAGCCCATGTTTTTTGAAATTTTGAAAAAAAAAGTTAGCCTCGTTTCTCATCATTTTGGACCATGGGCTATAGCCCATATCGTACGGCATACTATAGCGCGCCGTTTTTCATCATTTTTGAAGATTTGAAAAAAATGACGAAATGACAAAAACGAAAGGTTATAGCCCATGTTTTTTGAAATTTTGAAAAAAAAAGTTAGCCTCGCTTCTCATCATTTTGGACCATGGGCTATAGCCCATATCGTACGGCATTCTATAGCGCGCCGTTTTTCATCATTTTTGAAGATTTGAAAAAAATGACAAAATGACAAAAACGAAAGGTTATAGCCCATGTTTTTTGAAATTTTGAAAAAAAAAGTTAGCCTCGTTTCTCATCATTTTGGACCATGGGCTATAGCCCATATCGTACGGCATTCTATAGCGCGCCGTTTTTCATCATTTTTAAAGATTTGAAAAAAATTACGAAATGACAAAAACGAAAGGTTATAGCCCATGTTTTTTGAAATTTTGAAAAAAAAAGTTAGCCTCGTTTCTCATCATTTTGGACCATGGGCTATAGCCCATATCGTACGGCATACTATAGCGCGCCGTTTTTCATCATTTTTGAAGATTTGAAAAAAATGACGAAATGACAAAAACGAAAGGTTATAGCCCATGTTTTTTGAAATTTTGAAAAAAAAGTTAGCCTCGTTTCTCATCATTTTGGACCATGGGCTATAGCCCATATCGTACGGCATACTATAGCGCGCCGTTTTTCATCATTTTTGAAGATTTGAAAAAAATGACGAAATGACAAAAACGAAAGGTTATAGCCCATGTTTTTTGAAATTTTGAAAAAAAAAGTTAGCCTCGTTTCTCATCATTTTGGACCATGGGCTATAGCCCATATCGTACGGCATACTATAGCGCGCCGTTTTTCATCATTTTTGAAGATTTGAAAAAAATGACGAAATGACAAAAACGAAAGGTTATAGCCCATTTTTTTTGAAATTTTGAAAAAAAAAGTTAGCCTCGTTTCTCATCATTTTGGACCATGGGCTATAGCCCATATCGTACGGCATACTATAGCGCGCCGTTTTTCATCATTTTTGAAGATTTGAAAAAAATGACAAAATGACAAAAACGAAAGGTTATAGCCCATGTTTTTTGAAATTTTGAAAAAAAAAGTTAGCCTCGTTTCTCATCATTTTGGACCATGGGCAATAGCCCATATCGTACGGCATTCTATAGCGTGCCGTTTTTCATCATTTTTAAAGATTTGAAAAAAATTACGAAATGACAAAAACGAAAGGTTATAGCCCATGTTTTTTGAAATTTTGAAAAAAAAAGTTAGCCTCGTTTCTCATCATTTTGGACCATGGGCTATAGCCCATATCGTACGGCATACTATAGCGTGCCGTTTTCATCATTTTTGAAGATTTGAAAAAAATGACGAAATGACAAAAACGAAAGGTTATAGCCCATGTTTTTTGAAATTTTGAAAAAAAAAGTTAGCCTCGTTTCTCATCATTTTGGACCATGGGCTATAGCCCATATCGTACGGCATACGATAGCGCGCCGTTTTTCATCATTTTTGATGATTTGAAAAAAATGACGAAATGACAAAAACGAAAGGTTATAGCCCATGTTTTTTGAAATTTTGAAAAAAAAAGTTAGCCTCGTTTCTCAGCATTTTGGACCATGGGCTATAGCCCATATCGTACGGCATACTATAGCGCGCCGTTTTTCATCATTTTTGAAGATTTGAAAAAAATGACGAAATGACAAAAACGAAAGGTTATAGCCCATGTTTTTTGAAATTTTGAAAAAAAAAGTTAGCCTCGTTTCTCATCATTTTGGACCATGGGCTATAGCCCATATCGTACGGCATACTATAGCGCGCCGTTTTTCATCATTTTTGAAGATTTGAAAACAATGACAAAATGACAAAAACGAAAGGTTATAGCCCATGTTTTTTGAAATTTTGGAAAAAAAAGTTAGCCTCGTTCTCATCATTTTGGACCATGGGCTATAGCCCATATCGTACGGCATTCTATAGCGCGCCGTTTTTCATCATTTTTAAAGATTTGAAAAAAATTACGAAATGACAAAAACGAAAGGTTATAGCCCATGTTTTTTGAAATTTTGAAAAAAAAAGTTAGGCTCGTTTCTCATCATTTTGGACCATGGGCTATAGCCCATATCGTACGGCATACTATAGCGCGCCGTTTTTCATCATTTTTGAAGATTTGAAAAAATGACGAAATGACAAAAACGAAAGGTTATAGCCCATGTTTTTTGAAATTTTGAAAAAAAAAGTTAGCCTCGTTTCTCATCATTTTGGACCATGGGCTATAGCCCATATCGTACGGCATACTATAGCGCGCCGTTTTTCATCATTTTTGAAGATTTGAAAACAATGACAAAATGACAAAAACGAAAGGTTATAGCCCATGTTTTTTGAAATTTTGGAAAAAAAAGTTAGCCTCGTTCTCATCATTTTGGACCATGGGCTATAGCCCATATCGTACGGCATTCTATAGCGCGCCGTTTTTCATCATTTTTAAAGATTTGAAAAAAATTACGAAATGACAAAAACGAAAGGTTATAGCCCATGTTTTTTGAAATTTTGAAAAAAAAAGTTAGGCTCGTTTCTCATCATTTTGGACCATGGGCTATAGCCCATATCGTACGGCATACTATAGCGCGCCGTTTTTCATCATTTTTGAAGATTTGAAAAAATGACGAAATGACAAAAACGAAAGGTTATAGCCCATGTTTTTTGAAATTTTGAAAAAAAAAGTTAGCCTCGTTTCTCATCATTTTGGACCATGGGCTATAGCCCATATCGTACGGCATACTATAGCGCGCCTTTTTTCATCATTTTTGAAGATTTGAAAAAAATGACAAAATGACAAAAACGAAAGATTATAGCCCATGTTTTTTGAAATTTTGAAAAAAAAAGTTAGCCTCGTTTCTCATCATTTTGGACTATGGGCTATAGCCCATATCGTACGGCATACTATAGCGCGCCGTTTTTCATCATTTTTTAAGATTTGAAAAAAATGACGAAATGACAAAAACGAAAGGTTATAGCCCATGTTTTTTGAAATTTTGGAAAAAAAAGTTAGCCTCGTTTCTCATCATTTTGGACCATGGGCTATAGCCCATATCGTACGGCATACTATAGCGCGCCGTTTTTGATCATTTTTGAAGATTTGAAAAAAATGACGAAATGACAAAAACGAAAGGTTATAGCCCATGTTTTTTGAAATTTTGAAAAAAAAAGTTAGCCTCGTTTCTCATCATTTTGGACCATGGGCCCATATCGTACGGCATACTATAGCGCGCCGTTTTTCATCATTTTTGAAGATTTGAAAAAAATGACGAAATGACAAAAACGATGGGTTATAGCCCATGTTTTTTGAAATTTTGAAAAAAAAAGTTAGCCTCGTTTCTCATCATTTTGGACCATGGGCTATAGCCCATATCGTACGGCATACTATAGCGCGCCGTTTTTCATCATTTTTGAAGATTTGAAAAAAATGACGAAATGACAAAAACGAAAGGTTATAGCCCATGTTTTTTGAAATTTTGAAAAAAAAAGTTAGCCTCGTTTCTCATCATTTTGGACCATGGGCTATAGCCCATATCGTACGGCATTCTATAGCGCGCCGTTTTTCATCATTTTTTAAGATTTGAAAAAAATTACGAAATGACAAAAACGAAAGGTTATAGCCCATGTTTTTTGAAATTTTGAAAAAAAAAGTTAGCCTCGTTTCTCATCATTTTGGACCATGGGCTATAGCCCATATCGTACGGCATACTATAGCGTGCCGTTTTCATCATTTTTGAAGATTTGAAAAAAATGACGAAATGACAAAAACGAAAGGTTATAGCCCATGTTTTTTGAAATTTTGAAAAAAAAAGTTAGCCTCGTTTCTCATCATTTTGGACCATGGGCTATAGCCCATATCGTACGGCATACGATAGCGCGCCGTTTTTCATCATTTTTGAAGATTTGAAAAAAATGACGAAATGACAAAAACGAAAGGTTATAGCCCATGTTTTTTGAAATTTTGAAAAAAAAAGTTAGCCTCGTTTCTCAGCATTTTGGACCATGGGCTATAGCCCATATCGTACGGCATACTATAGCGCGCCGTTTTTCATCATTTTTGAAGATTTGAAAAAAATGACGAAATGACAAAAACGAAAGGTTATAGCCCATGTTTTTTGAAATTTTGAAAAAAAAAGTTAGCCTCGTTTCTCATCATTTTGGACCATGGGCTATAGCCCATATCGTACGGCATACTATAGCGCGCCGTTTTTCATCATTTTTGAAGATTTGAAAACAATGACAAAATGACAAAAACGAAAGGTTATAGCCCATGTTTTTTGAAATTTTGGAAAAAAAAGTTAGCCTCGTTCTCATCATTTTGGACCATGGGCTATAGCCCATATCGTACGGCATTCTATAGCGCGCCGTTTTTCATCATTTTTAAAGATTTGAAAAAAATTACGAAATGACAAAAACGAAAGGTTATAGCCCATGTTTTTTGAAATTTTGAAAAAAAAAGTTAGGCTCGTTTCTCATCATTTTGGACCATGGGCTATAGCCCATATCGTACGGCATACTATAGCGCGCCGTTTTTCATCATTTTTGAAGATTTGAAAAAATGACGAAATGACAAAAACGAAAGGTTATAGCCCATGTTTTTTGAAATTTTGAAAAAAAAAGTTAGCCTCGTTTCTCATCATTTTGGACCATGGGCTATAGCCCATATCGTACGGCATACTATAGCGCGCCTTTTTTCATCATTTTTGAAGATTTGAAAAAAATGACAAAATGACAAAAACGAAAGATTATAGCCCATGTTTTTTGAAATTTTGAAAAAAAAAGTTAGCCTCGTTTCTCATCATTTTGGACTATGGGCTATAGCCCATATCGTACGGCATACTATAGCGCGCCGTTTTTCATCATTTTTTAAGATTTGAAAAAAATGACGAAATGACAAAAACGAAAGGTTATAGCCCATGTTTTTTGAAATTTTGGAAAAAAAAGTTAGCCTCGTTTCTCATCATTTTGGACCATGGGCTATAGCCCATATCGTACGGCATACTATAGCGCGCCGTTTTTCATCATTTTTGAAGATTTGAAAAAAATGACGAAATGACAAAAACGAAAGGTTATAGCCCATGTTTTTTGAAATTTTGAAAAAAAAAAGTTAGCCTCGTTTCTCATCATTTTGGACCATGGGCCCATATCGTACGGCATACTATAGCGCGCCGTTTTTCATCATTTTTGAAGATTTGAAAAAAATGACGAAATGACAAAAACGATGGGTTATAGCCCATGTTTTTTGAAATTTTGAAAAAAAAAGTTAGCCTCGTTTCTCATCATTTTGGACCATGGGCTATAGCCCATATCGTACGGCATACTATAGCGCGCCGTTTTTCATCATTTTTGAAGATTTGAAAAAAATGACGAAATGACAAAAACGAAAGGTTATAGCCCATGTTTTTTGAAATTTTGAAAAAAAAAGTTAGCCTCGTTTCTCATCATTTTGGACCATGGGCTATAGCCCATATCGTACGGCATTCTATAGCGCGCCGTTTTTCATCATTTTTTAAGATTTGAAAAAAATTACGAAATGACAAAAACGAAAGGTTATAGCCCATGTTTTTTGAAATTTTGAAAAAAAAAGTTAGCCTCGTTTCTCATCATTTTGGACCATGGGCTATAGCCCATATCGTACGGCATACTATAGCGCGCCGTTTTTCATCATTTTTGAAGATTTAAAAAAATGACGAAATGACAAAAACGAAAGGTTATAGCCCATGTTTTTTGAAATTTTGAAAAAAAAAGTTAGCCTCGTTTCTCATCATTTTGGACCATGGGCTATAGCCCATATCGTACGGCATACTATAGCGCGCCGTTTTTCATCATTTTTGAAGATTTGAAAACAATGACAAAATGACAAAAACGAAAGGTTATAGCCCATGTTTTTTGAAATTTTGGAAAAAAAAGTTAGCCTCGTTCTCATCATTTTGGACCATGGGCTATAGCCCATATCGTACGGCATTCTATAGCGCGCCGTTTTTCATCATTTTTAAAGATTTGAAAAAAATTACGAAATGACAAAAACGAAAGGTTATAGCCCATGTTTTTTGAAATTTTGAAAAAAAAAGTTAGGCTCGTTTCTCATCATTTTGGACCATGGGCTATAGCCCATATCGTACGGCATACTATAGCGCGCCGTTTTTCATCATTTTTGAAGATTTGAAAAAATGACGAAATGACAAAAACGAAAGGTTATAGCCCATGTTTTTTGAAATTTTGAAAAAAAAAGTTAGCCTCGTTTCTCATCATTTTGGACCATGGGCTATAGCCCATATCGTACGGCATACTATAGCGCGCCTTTTTTCATCATTTTTGAAGATTTGAAAAAAATGACAAAATGACAAAAACGAAAGATTATAGCCCATGTTTTTTGAAATTTTGAAAAAAAAAGTTAGCCTCGTTTCTCATCATTTTGGACTATGGGCTATAGCCCATATCGTACGGCATACTATAGCGCGCCGTTTTTCATCATTTTTTAAGATTTGAAAAAAATGACGAAATGACAAAAACGAAAGGTTATAGCCCATGTTTTTTGAAATTTTGGAAAAAAAAGTTAGCCTCGTTTCTCATCATTTTGGACCATGGGCTATAGCCCATATCGTACGGCATACTATAGCGCGCCGTTTTTCATCATTTTTGAAGATTTGAAAAAAATGACGAAATGACAAAAACGAAAGGTTATAGCCCATGTTTTTTGAAATTTTGAAAAAAAAAAGTTAGCCTCGTTTCTCATCATTTTGGACCATGGGCCCATATCGTACGGCATACTATAGCGCGCCGTTTTTCATCATTTTTGAAGATTTGAAAAAAATGACGAAATGACAAAAACGATGGGTTATAGCCCATGTTTTTTGAAATTTTGAAAAAAAAAGTTAGCCTCGTTTCTCATCATTTTGGACCATGGGCTATAGCCCATATCGTACGGCATACTATAGCGCGCCGTTTTTCATCATTTTTGAAGATTTGAAAAAAATGACGAAATGACAAAAACGAAAGGTTATAGCCCATGTTTTTTGAAATTTTGAAAAAAAAAGTTAGCCTCGTTTCTCATCATTTTGGACCATGGGCTATAGCCCATATCGTACGGCATTCTATAGCGCGCCGTTTTTCATCATTTTTTAAGATTTGAAAAAAATTACGAAATGACAAAAACGAAAGGTTATAGCCCATGTTTTTTGAAATTTTGAAAAAAAAAGTTAGCCTCGTTTCTCATCATTTTGGACCATGGGCTATAGCCCATATCGTACGGCATACTATAGCGCGCCGTTTTTCATCATTTTTGAAGATTTAAAAAAATGACGAAATGACAAAAACGAAAGGTTATAGCCCATGTTTTTTGAAATTTTGAAAAAAAAAGTTAGCCTCGTTTCTCATCATTTTGGACCATGGGCTATAGCCCATATCGTACGGCATACTATAGCGCGCCGTTTTTCATCATTTTTGAAGATTTGAAAAAAATGACAAAATGACAAAAACGAAAGGTTATAGCCCATGTTTTTTGAAATTTTGAAAAAAAAGGTTAGCCTCGTTTCTCATCATTTTGGACCATGGGCTATAGCCCATATCGTACGGCATTCTATAGCGCGCCGTTTTTCGTCATTTTTAAAGATTTGAAAAGAATTACGAAATGACAAAAACGAAAGGTTATAGCCCATGTTTTTTGAAATTTTGAAAAAAAAAGTTAGCCTCGTTTCTCATCATTTTGGACCATGGGCTATAGCCCATATCGTACGGCATTCTATAGCGCGCCGTTTTTCATCATTTTTAAAGATTTGAAAAAATGACGAAATGACAAAAACGAAAGGTTATAGCCCATGTTTTTTGAAATTTTGAAAAAAAAAGTTAGCCTCGTTTCTCATCATTTTGGACCATGGGCTATAGCCCATATCGTACGGCATTCTATAGCGCGCCGTTTTTCATCATTTTTGAAGATTTGAAAAAATGACGAAGTGACAAAAACGAAAGGTTATAGCCCATGTTTTTTGAAATTTTGAAAAAAAAAGTTAGCCTCGCTTCTCATCATTTTGGACCATGGGCTATAGCCCATATCGTACGGCATACTATAGCGCGCCGTTTTTCATCATTTTTGAAGATTTGAAAAAAATGACAAAATGACAAAAACGAAAGGTTATAGCCCATGTTTTTTGAAATTTTGAAAAAAAAAGTTAGCCTCGTTTCTCATCATTTTGGACCATGGGCTATAGCCCATATCGTACGGCATTCTATAGCGCGCCGTTTTTCATCATTTTTAAAGATTTGAAAAAAATTACGAAATGACAAAAACGAAAGGTTATAGCCCATGTTTTTTGAAATTTTGAAAAAAAAAGTTAGCCTCGTTTCTCATCATTTTGGACCATGGGCCATAGCCCATATCGTACGGCATACTATAGCGCGCCGTTTTTCGTCATTTTTAAAGATTTGAAAAAAATTACGAAATGACAAAAACGAAAGGTTATAGCCCATGTTTTTTGAAATTTTGAAAAAAAAAGTTAGCCTCGTTTCTCATCATTTTGGACCATGGGCTATAGCCCATATCGTACGGCATACTATAGCGCGCCGTTTTTCATCATTTTTGAAGATTTGAAAAAAAATGACGAAATGACAAAAACGAAAGGTTATAGCCCATGTTTTTTGAAATTTTGAAAAAAAAAGTTAGCCTCGTTTCTCATCATTTTGGACCATGGGCTATAGCCCATATCGTACGGCATACTATAGCGCGCCGTTTTTCATCATTTTTGAAGATTTGAAAAAAATGACAAAATGACAAAAACGAAAGGTTATAGCCCATGTTTTTTGAAATTTTGAAAAAAAAAGTTAGCCTCGTTTCTTATCATTTTGGACCATGGGCTATAGCCCATATCGTACGGCATTCTATAGCGCGCCGTTTTTCGTCATTTTTAAAGATTTGAAAAAAATTACGAAATGACAAAAACGAAAGGTTATAGCCCATGTTTTTTGAAATTTTGAAAAAAAAAGTTAGCCTCGTTTCTCATCATTTTGGACCATGGGCTATAGCCCATATCGTACGGCATTCTATAGCGCGCCGTTTTTCATCATTTTTTAAGACTTGAAAAAAATTACGAAATGACAAAAACGAAAGGTTATAGCCCATGTTTTTTGAAATTTTGAAAAAAAAAGTTAGCCTCGTTTCTCATCATTTTGGACCATGGGCTATAGCCCATATCGTACGGCATACTATAGCGCGCCGTTTTTCATCATTTTTGAAGATTTGAAAAAATGACAAAATGACAAAAACGAAAGGTTATAGCCCATGTTTTTTGAAATTTTGAAAAAAAAAGTTAGCCTCGTTTCTCATCATTTTGGACCATGGGCTATAGCCCATATCGTACGGCATACTATAGCGCGCCGTTTTTCATCATTTTTGAAGATTTGAAAAAAATGACGAAATGACAAAAACGAAAGGTTATAGCCCATGTTTTTTGAAATTTTGAAAAAAAAAGTTAGCCTCGTTTCTCAGCATTTTGGACCATGGGCTATAGCCCATATCGTACGGCATACTATAGCGCGCCGTTTTTCATCATTTTTGAAGATTTGAAAAAAATGACGAAATGACAAAAACGAAAGGTTATAGCCCATGTTTTTTGAAATTTTGAAAAAAAAAGTTAGCCTCGTTTCTCATCATTTTGGACCATGGGCTATAGCCCATATCGTACGGCATACTATAGCGCGCCGTTTTTCATCATTTTTGAAGATTTGAAAACAATGACAAAATGACAAAAACGAAAGGTTATAGCCCATGTTTTTTGAAATTTTGGAAAAAAAAGTTAGCCTCGTTTCTCATCATTTTGGACCATGGGCTATAGCCCATATCGTACGGCATTCTATAGCGCGCCGTTTTTCATCATTTTTAAAGATTTGAAAAAAATTACGAAATGACAAAAACGAAAGGTTATAGCCCATGTTTTTTGAAATTTTGAAAAAAAAAGTTAGGCTCGTTTCTCATCATTTTGGACCATGGGCTATAGCCCATATCGTACGGCATACTATAGCGCGCCGTTTTTCATCATTTTTGAAGATTTGAAAAAATGACGAAATGACAAAAACGAAAGGTTATAGCCCATGTTTTTTGAAATTTTGAAAAAAAAAGTTAGGCTCGTTTCTCATCATTTTGGACCATGGGCTATAGCCCATATCGTACGGCATACTATAGCGCGCCGTTTTTCATCATTTTTGAAGATTTGAAAAAAATGACGAAATGACAAAAACGAAAGGTTATAGCCCATGTTTTTTGAAATTTTGAAAAAAAAAGTTAGCCTCGTTTCTCAGCATTTTGGACCATGGGCTATAGCCCATATCGTACGGCATACTATAGCGCGCCGTTTTTCATCATTTTTGAAGATTTGAAAAAAATGACGAAATGACAAAAACGAAAGGTTATAGCCCATGTTTTTTGAAATTTTGAAAAAAAAAGTTAGCCTCGTTTCTCATCATTTTGGACCATGGGCTATAGCCCATATCGTACGGCATACTATAGCGCGCCGTTTTTCATCATTTTTGAAGATTTGAAAACAATGACAAAATGACAAAAACGAAAGGTTATAGCCCATGTTTTTTGAAATTTTGGAAAAAAAAGTTAGCCTCGTTTCTCATCATTTTGGACCATGGGCTATAGCCCATATCGTACGGCATTCTATAGCGCGCCGTTTTTCATCATTTTTAAAGATTTGAAAAAAATTACGAAATGACAAAAACGAAAGGTTATAGCCCATGTTTTTTGAAATTTTGAAAAAAAAAGTTAGGCTCGTTTCTCATCATTTTGGACCATGGGCTATAGCCCATATCGTACGGCATACTATAGCGCGCCGTTTTTCATCATTTTTGAAGATTTGAAAAAATGACGAAATGACAAAAACGAAAGGTTATAGCCCATGTTTTTTGAAATTTTGAAAAAAAAAGTTAGCCTCGTTTCTCATCATTTTGGACCATGGGCTATAGCCCATATCGTACGGCATACTATAGCGCGCCTTTTTTCATCATTTTTGAAGATTTGAAAAAAATGACAAAATGACAAAAACGAAAGGTTATAGCCCATGTTTTTTGAAATTTTGAAAAAAAAAGTTAGCCTCGTTTCTCATCATTTTGGACCATGGGCTATAGCCCATATCGTACGGCATACTATAGCGCGCCGTTTTTCATCATTTTTGAAGATTTGAAAAAAATGACGAAATGACAAAAACGAAAGGTTATAGCCCATGTTTTTTTAAATTTTGAAAAAAAAAGTTAGCCTAGTTTCTCATCATTTTGGACCATGGGCTATAGCCCATATGGTACGGCATACTATAGCGCGCCGTTTTTCATCATTTTTGAAGATTTGAAAAAAATGACGAAATGACAAAAACGAAAGGTTATAGCCCATGTTTTTTGAAATTTTGAAAAAAAAAGTTAGCCTCGTTTCTCATCATTTTGGACCATGGGCTATAGCCCATATCGTACGGCATACTATAGCGCGCCGTTTTTCATCATTTTTGAAGATTTGAAAAAAATGACGAAATGACAAAAACGAAAGGTTATAGCCCATGTTTTTTGAAATTTTGAAAAAAAAAGTTAGCCTCGTTTCTCATCATTTTGGACCATGGGCTATAGCCCATATCGTACGGCATACTATAGCGCGCCGTTTTTCATCATTTTTGAAGATTTGAAAAAAATGACGAAATGACAAAAACAAAAGGTTATAGCCCATGTTTTTTGAAATTTTGAAAAAAAAAGTTAGCCTCGTTTCTCATCATTTTGGACCATGGGCTATAGCCCATATCGTACGGCATTCTATAGCGCGCCGTTTTTCATCATTTTTTAAGATTTGAAAAAAATTACGAAATGACAAAAACGAAAGGTTATAGCCCATGTTTTTTGAAATTTTGAAAAAAAAAGTTAGCCTCGTTTCTCATCATTTTGGACCATGGGCTATAGCCCATATCGTACGGCATACTATAGCGCGCCGTTTTTCATCATTTTTGAAGATTTGAAAAAATGACGAAATGACAAAAACGAAAGGTTATAGCCCATGTTTTTTGAAATTTTGAAAAAAAAAGTTAGCCTCGTTTCTCATCATTTTGGACCATGGGCTATAGCCCATATCGTACGGCATACTATAGCGCGCCGTTTTTCATCATTTTTGAAGATTTGAAAAAAATGACAAAATGACAAAAACGAAAGGTTATAGCCCATGTTTTTTGAAATTTTGAAAAAAAAGGTTAGCCTCGTTTCTCATCATTTTGGACCATGGGCTATAGCCCATATCGTACGGCATACTATAGCGCGCCGTTTTTCATCATTTTTGAAGATTTGAAAAAAATGACAAAATGACAAAAACGAAAGGTTATAGCCCATGTTTTTTGAAATTTTGAAAAAAAAGGTTAGCCTCGCTTCTCATCATTTTGGACCATGGGCTATAGCCCATATCGTACGGCATACTATAGCGCGCCGTTTTTCATCATTTTTGAAGATTTGAAAAAAATGACAAAATGACAAAAACGAAAGGTTATAGCCCATGTTTTTTGAAATTTTGAAAAAAAAAGTTAGCCTCGTTTCTCATCATTTTGGACCATGGGCTATAGCCCATATCGTACGGCATTCTATAGCGCGCCGTTTTTCATCATTTTTAAAGATTTGAAAAAAATTACGAAATGACAAAAACGAAAGGTTATAGCCCATGTTTTTTGAAATTTTGAAAAAAAAAGTTAGCCTCGTTTCTCATCATTTTGGACCATGGGCTATAGCCCATATCGTACGGCATACTATAGAGCGCCGTTTTTCATCATTTTTGAAGATTTGAAAAAAATGACGAAATGACAAAAACGAAAAGTTATAGCCCATGTTTTTTGAAATTTTGAAAAAAAAAGTTAGCCTCGTTTCTCATCATTTTGGACCATGGGCTATAGCCCATATCGTACGGCATACTATAGCGCGCCTTTTTTCATCATTTTTAAAGATTTGAAAAAAATTACGAAATGACAAAAACGATGGGTTATAGCCCATGTTTTTTGAAATTTTGAAAAAAAAAGTTAGCCTCGTTTCTCATCATTTTGGACCATGGGCTATAGCCCATATCGTACGGCATACTATAGCGCGCCGTTTTTCATCATTTTTGAAGATTTGAAAAAAATGACGAAATGACAAAAACGAAAGGTTATAGCCCATGTTTTTTGAAATTTTGAAAAAAAAGTTAGCCTCGTTTCTCATCATTTTGGACCATGGGCTATAGCCCATATCGTACGGCATACTATAGCGCGCCGTTTTTCATCATTTTTGAAGATTTGAAAAAAATGACAAAATGACAAAAACGAAAAGTTATAGCCCATGTTTTTTGAAATTTTGAAAAAAAAAGTTAGCCTCGTTTCTCATCATTTTGGACCATGGGCTATAGCCCATATCGTACGGCATACTATAGCGCGCCTTTTTTCATAATTTTTAAAGATTTGAAAAAAATTACGAAATGACAAAAACGATGGGTTATAGCCCATGTTTTTTGAAATTTTGAAAAAAAAAGTTAGCCTCGTTTCTCATCATTTTGGACCATGGGCTATAGCCCATATCGTACGGCATACTATAGCGCGCCGTTTTTCATCATTTTTGAAGATTTGAAAAAAATGACAAAATGACAAAAACGAAAGGTTATAGCCCATGTTTTTTGAAATTTTGAAAAAAAAAGTTAGCCTCGTTTCTTATCATTTTGGACCATGGGCTATAGCCCATATCGTACGGCATTCTATAGCGCGCCGTTTTTCGTCATTTTTAAAGATTTGAAAAAAATTACGAAATGACAAAAACGAAAGGTTATAGCCCATGTTTTTTGAAATTTTGAAAAAAAAAGTTAGCCTCGTTTCTCATCATTTTGGACCATGGGCTATAGCCCATATCGTACGGCATACTATAGCGCGCCGTTTTTCATCATTTTTGAAGATTTGAAAAAAATGACGAAATGACAAAAACGAAAGGTTATAGCCCATGTTTTTTGAAATTTTGAAAAAAAAAGTTAGCCTCGTTTCTCATCATTTTGGACCATGGGCTATAGCCCATATCGTACGGCATACTATAGCGCGCCGTTTTTCATCATTTTTGAGGATTTGAAAAAAATGACAAAATGACAAAAACGATGGGTTATAGCCCATGTTTTTTGAAATTTTGAAAAAAAAAGTTAGCCTCGTTTCTCATCATTTTGGACCATGGGCTATAGCCCATATCGTACGGCATACTATAGCGCGCCGTTTTTCATCATTTTTGAGGATTTGAAAAAAATGACGAAATGACAAAAACGATGGGTTATAGCCCATGTTTTTTGAAATTTTGAAAAAAAAAGTTAGCCTCGTTTCTCATCATTTTGGACCATGGGCTATAGCCCATATCGTACGGCATACTATAGCGCGCAGTTTTTCATCATTTTTGAGGATTTGAAAAAAATGACGAAATGACAAAAACGATGGGTTATAGCCCATGTTTTTTGAAATTTTGAAAAAAAAAGTTAGCCTCGTTTCTCATCATTTTGGACCATGGGCTATAGCCCATATCGTACGGCATACTATAGCGCGCCGTTTTTCATCATTTTTGAGGATTTGAAAAAAATGACGAAATGACAAAAACGATGGGTTATAGCCCATGTTTTTTGAAATTTTGAAAAAAAAAGTTAGCCTCGTTTCTCATCATTTTGGACCGTGGGCTATAGCCCATATCGTACGGCATACTATAGCGCGCCGTTTTTCATCATTTTTGAGGATTTTAAAAAAATGACAAAATGACAAAAACGATGGGTTATAGCCCATGTTTTTTGAAATTTTGAAAAAAAAAGTTAGCCTCGTTTCTCATCATTTTGGACCATGGGCTATAGCCATGTATCTGTTGTACAAACCATAAAAAACATGATCATAATTGATTGCATAACAGGCAAGTAAAACAATGTGCGTGAAACATGGGGGG